>NC_016089.4:40303824-40603824 GCF_000004515.6 Glycine max | reverse complement strand
CGAAATTTGTGATTGGATTGGTTGAAGCACTTTAGCAAAATCCACGTGATTTGCTAAGTTTGATGAAGGGGTTCCCTGTGTGACACGTGGCAAGAGAAATAGGCATGAGGCACAGACCCTTTTATTTGAAAAACACAAGGCATACCTAAATTGATAACTTTGAATAATGAATTCATGAGATTAAATGAATTACTTATTACTTGCTAGAAACATGATATCAGATCACGAAATCATTCATCGGTTAAAAACAATTATTGTTTTAAGATTTTACACATATGTAGAGTAACACTCACTGATCAGTGTATAGAATCTAGTTATGTATAGATATTGTTTTAAAATTTTGACCATCTATATTCTGTTCGATGAACAGTGTATGCACAGTAACTCACTGAACATCCAGCTAACTTCAATTTTGTAAAGTTGTATAGATATTATTCATGAAAAACATTAATTATATCATCGTTTTATTTAATTTTCAACTTTTTTGTTTCCTTCAATTGAAATAATATATCAAGAGACAATGAAAAAGTGAAATATACTAATTCATTGAAATAAAAATTAAATAAATGAGGAAATATCAGTATGAAAAACATAATAATAATTTGAAAATTACTTTTCACAAAATACATATTATCACATGAAATTATTATGATACTTGTACTTCTTTTTATTCATATTTCTATCCCTAATCTTTTATTTATTAAAAAAATAGTAGATAAAAAGGGGAATCTGACCTTGACTTGGAGCTGTAGGAACCTCACATAATCAATGATCTCATCCAGCATGGAGGCCTTGTCAGTCTGTCAATCCAGGAGCCAACACAATGAACACATATTTTAATTAACAAGGGAAATTGTATTTGTTTGTGCATTTTTAATTTTATATTTTATATTTTTTTATAGTAAAGTGAGATAGATATTGAATACGATGGTTTATATGATAAAAAAGACTGAGAAAAGATTGTACTATAAAGAGATAGTGCATGACTGATATACTCTTTTTTACTAAGGATTGATCCAATACAATTCTGTAGGGTGCAATGGTGCATAGTAATACTATATTATGTGTTGTGCCTAAACTGTCCCCTCAGTCTTATAAGAACAATTCTACAAATCCCACTTGTTTGAAGGACCAAATTAACCTTAGCGGTTTCCAGTTTTACATTACGGAAAGATATAATGGGAATGATGTACGAGGGTATTGCTGTACTACACTACATACCAAAACTACAGCGTTGGAAAGTGCTTATTTATTTATTAATTCATGACCGATGATCGAGTTATGAATAAGAGTCATAAGTTTAATCTTTAAATTACAATTAAGATTAGTCTAATTAATGAACAGAAGACACAACATGATTGAGGATTGATTGTTAACCTTGTTGGCATTCGTAACGAGTTCTTGCAGGGCCTTCATTCGCTCTGCGATTCTCTCCCTCCGTAACTGCCACACACAACGATATTCCAGAGAAACGTTAGACAATGACCAAATTGCTTCTTGACATCCATCAAATCAAACGTAAAAAGATATGTAGTAGAAAAAACAAAGCGATTATGTCCTATTAATTACGACGTTTCCACATATATATTTTTCTTCTTCTAATTAATTTAACAAAAATGAAAAGAGAATTGTGTCAGCCACGGACGGACGATCACATTTTCTCTGAAAAATGTACGTATAGAAAAGTATGTCGTTACAAGGAATAAGACGTACACTTGAAATTACTGATCCAATTCCAAACACGTTTTTACGAACTGAGAAAGAGAAACGTACCCTTTCGGCGATGCTGTGTGGGTCCGTGGCTTGTCCCCTCCTGGCTCTAACCCTCTGCTTCGGCTGACCCGAACCGCCACCGTTAGCCTGAGCCGAAGCTCCAAAACTCCGTTCCTTGAATTTCAAAAAATCAAAATCACAATTATTATTATTATTGTTGTAATTAGCAGAAAAGAACTACATGAGGCTGAGGCTGTTGTTGAAAATGGTGAGTTTGGTTAGAGGGTTGGAGAGATCCAGAGAAGCCGTGGTAGAGAGCTTGAACGGAAGCTGCGGCTGATTACTACTAGTATTGTTGTTGTTGTTGAATAGAGAGTTGCATTTCTCTGCTACAAGCTGCTTGCATGAGATATGATATGATCGATGATGAGAGCAGAGAAAGAATATTGTATTTGTGTGGAGCGTTTAAACTTTAAAGAACAGCAGTTCAAGAAAAAGAACTTTGCGTTTTAATATCACCTCGCTCTATATGCTTTTCTGTTCTTTCTTAGAATACCTCGAGATTAAGATTAAGGTATACTTCTTCTTCTTCTTCTTTATGTTTTAACCTTTCTTCTATGTTTTAATATCACCTCGCTCTATAAATATCTGTATTTTTTTAATTTTAAAATTTTATAATTCTCTTCAAAGATAAGATTTTAATAAATAATCAATATAATATTATAAGAGAATTGGTTATATTTTAATGGTAACATAAATAATAGTAATTTTTAAACTAAAAAAAGACCAAAATTGGTTCATATGTTACATCTTTATTAATTTGTTTCCGTGTTTAAATAAGTAAATATGTTTTAGTTCATTAAAGAATAATTAGTTTTTAGTTTTTCAAATTTAAAAGTGATATTTTTATTCTTATAATCTGAAGAAAAAAATTAATCTTTTTGTTTCAAACGAAATTTTCAAATGTAATCAGAATTAACATTTTTAAAGAAAAACAAACATGTGATGAGGTATTTAAAAATAAAAATACAAAATCAAAGTGAATTGTTTCGTAAGAAATTTGTAGTATTCCGTTGGTTAGTCACATAATTAAGTGAAATCTTTAACAGCGTTTGAGTAAAGGGATTAAAACAAGTCTTTCAAACTACAAAGATTAAAAAATAATTTTAAATTTGAACACTAAATAAATATTTTATTTTAAATTAAGAAACTAAAAACATATTTAAATCTTTTTATTTTTAAATTTATCATCTTTGTTTGGACATAGCTCTATAACTAGAATATACGTATATTCTAGTTATTTTTTTAGTTGAGATGCTTTAAATTATATCGTGCAATTTATAAAATTGATCATTTACGAGTTCATATTAACACTCTATAAAGTTCAAATACTTAGTATAGCAAATGGATATATAATTTGTATATAAAAAAAAAAAGATATATAAGAATCTAATCTCTTGTTTCAAATCATACATTTTCCCCCCTCACGGAATTATTTTATTCACTCCCACAAGGCATATACTTTATGGCTGTGAACGTAATATCAATTGAAAGTACCTACCGATGGTCATAAGGTGATGTCAATAAAATTCAAATCCCTTCATAGTCTCTCTCTAATATTACTTAAATTTTCAAATTAATCAAATCCTACCATTCTATTATTGTACCATGATCAGTACCGAAACCCACACATTGAGAAAGTTAAATAACTACTCAAGAGTATATCATCTTCCTGATAGATCTCATCATACAGATGAGAAGAATAATAACGCCTCATTGATTATATTCTTAGTTCTTTGGGAATTGAAGAGTGTAAAAGATGCTAGCTATACTTAAACTTATGTCGCTAAACCCTGGGACAATGATTGAACGAAACTAAATGGGTGCACACCTTATTATTCTTAAGTGAGACAATAGAAACTCGAAAACATACAGAATGATGATATGTTGTGTATAGAAGAAATCGTGGGATGAAATTTCGCTCAGACTAGACATTTGAATAAAACTTTATTAAAGCTAGCTTGGTAACGGCAAAAGATGTAGGTATATGTTCTTGTCCTGGAGCAATCAAATCCCCAAATCCCTTCAGGTGATAGGACTCTCTTTACACCTCAATCTCCACTTATTATTTTATGGAAATCTCTTAAACCATTTGGAAAACTTTTGATATTTATTGCGTTATGTTTTTAATTAATAGTCATAGCTAGGGAGTTAGGGACCTTTTTAATATTTTCCTTAAGCTAGCTATACCTGTAGTATGATGTTATTATCCTAATAAACTAGGCCAACCCTTGGAATTTTGCTTCATTTGAAAATTACAATGTTAATAAAGATTAGGACTTTAATAGTTGACCTAATATCAGTATATTAGTAGAAAATTAAGAGTAGAAAATAGAAAACAATCAATTAGTGAGGACACACATATCGTAAATTTTCTTTTCCACACATGTCTTAAATAGTCTGTAAAGTATATACATAATGATCTAAACATGCAAATGAATTCAAGCCATATTCAGATCAACAACAGAAGCTATAAAAAGTACAAGCGTACCTCCAGTCATTGCAAATCAAACACGAAGCGGTGCAAGCACGAACTCGAAGGCAGCTTTATTTGTTTAGACCCTTACTCACTCTGAATAGATGATATATTTTTTTGAATAGAGAAGTAGGTTTGGTGATATAAAACTAAGAGCACCTCATCCTATTTATAGAGTCTGTCCATCACAGATCTCAATCAATTTGTATCAGAGTGTGGGTTTAAGGATAGGGATGTGAGTTTGTTAGTGGTAGAGATAAGGGTTAAACGTGGGAGGAAAATGAACCAAATTTTGAAAACAAATTCCTAAAAAAATTGCAACAGAAAAAAACAGTCCAAAGAGAACGTGGACCCATCCGAAAATTTCATCATTCTCTCACTTGGTCCATTTAACTCAACATCAACCATAACAAGAAACATAATATATGAGTCATAGCGATAGCTCCTCTTTGCACCCTTTTTAGACTTGTTAGTTTGTTTACCCTTAATGCAATTCACACAAGTCTTGAAATTAGCAAAATCCAAAGTACTAAGTACTCCTTCATTTACCAATTTCTTAATTCTCTCGATAGAGATGTGTCCTAATCCACTGTGCCACAACATAGAGGATTCCTCATTCACAAGGGCAGAGTACACAAAATATAGTGTACTAGGAAAGAATCAGACATGGTAACCTCCAAGACTTTTAGTTGAACCACTATATCCCTCATGCGCATGATGTGATCACGTACACCCCTTATCCCTTGGAGCTTTAAGGATGAGAACTGCATTATAAGGGTGCTGGCAAGGGCCTTATCAGATGTAATAAACTGATCATCAATGGCCTTCAAAAGATCCTTGACTTTTTCATGCTGATCAACGGAACTACGAATACTAGCAGATATATTAGTCTTTATGAACATTACGGAAAAACGATTAGATCTCTCCCACTTTTCATAAAGATCAACAGCGTCTAGAGTGCTAGTTTCAATAATGCCTAGCGACTCGTCTTTCCTAATAGCATAGTCAATATCCATCCAACCTAAATGAAGGAGAATTCTCTCCCTCCAAACCTTATAATTGTCCCCTTTCAATTTGGAAATATCACACTTAATATCAGAAATGTTTATAGATTGATTAACTACAAAGTTCAAGAATACATTCTCATTATTCATAATTTGAGACTCAATAAATTGTCATGTTTTACTAATGTAAAATATGTATTAGTTCATGAACCTAGTGACATACAACTTACCGGTGGGCCAAAATCCTACTCAATTAGATTCATACTTATGATAAAATTATCAAATTATGTTCCTTTTTCTCAATTCTTGTGGGTAAATTAAGAAATATAACATGATATTTTATTCTAATTAATCATACAAACATAACAAAATTTTTGTGGATATATTTTATCACATTAAATATGATTAATCACAACCAATGTTTTTAAATGTGATTTTTTTATACTTAATATATAAACCTAATCAATTAAAGATGATGTGGCTATTCTTTAATTAATTAAATCATATTAATCACTTAACATTAATTCTTAATAAGAGCTAAATATTTACATAATATTCTAAATAATGTAAATAAATTGAATAACATTGCATATAAATATTCAAGATAACTTCGCATGTATAAAATCATAAAATCGTATACACAAAACTTCAAAAGTAAATAAATAATATATGCATATGATTATCCAATATTTAAAACATATAAGCTCTTAACCATTAAATTTAATGTGCATAAATTATTTAGCTTAATATTGCATGCTTAAATACCAAAATAAACATACAATTAATCTTAATAAATAATTCAAACACACTAATATGTAAGTTTACACTTTCAAAAGTTTACGCTTTTCATATTTAGAATATTAAACTCGTTTTCAAGAAGGAGAGGATCCATAATCTTCTTTCCTTTTTTATTTTATTTTAATATATAAAAGTTTACGCTTTCAACAATGTCATATTGTACCTTAGTCTAAATGATCATTACACTGTTCATCTTTGTTCTCTACTTTTCTTTCCATATTAAACAGAACAGAACAACGTTACTCCATATAATACCAAAATAGAAGCAAGGTAGAGGCATTTTAACGCTCTGATACCAAATATAAAATTTATACATATTGATCTAAACATGCAAATGAATTCAAGCCATATTTAGATCAATAGCAGAAGCTAAAAAAAAAAAAGCACAAGCTTACCTCCAGCCATTACAAATCAAACACAAAACGACGCAAGAACAAACCCGAAGGCAGTTTTGTTTTTGCAGGCCTTTACTCACTCTGAATAAATGATGTATTTTTTTGAATAGAGAAGTAGGTTTGGTGATACAAAACTGAGAGCACCTCATCCTATTTATAGAGTCTGTCCATCACAGATCTCAACCAATTTATATCAGAACGTGAGTTTGAGGATAAGGACGTAAGTTTGTTACTAAACGTAACAAAGATAAGGGTTGAACGTGAGAGGAAAATGGACCAGATTAACAAATTCCCGAAAAAACTGCAACGGGAAAAAACAGTCCAAAGAGAACGCGGACCCATCTGAAAATTCCATCATAATCAAGTTTATACTATCCGTCTTTTCTTCAACACTACAAAAAAGTGTTATACTTTCAATAAATTTAAAAACTGATATTGAATTAGTGTTTTTAATCACACTTTTTTATTTTTTATTTTATGAATGCCTTGGGAACTCAGTTAAGAGTCAATTGACCAAAGATACAACTAACATCACCCTGAAAAGGGTCCAAAGCAAAAGTTGGAACGTTACAAAAGAATTGACAATCAGTACTTATAGATAAACCATGTTTCGCGAACGTATTAGCAAGTATATTAGCTTCCCTGAGAATATTTTTGCAGCTGCAATGCTCAAATTCATTATATAGGTTCTTGATCTCTTCCACTATTCCAAAGCACGGATGCAAAGTCGGACAACCTTCATGAATTAGATTAATTGCTGCCAAAGAATCAGACTCCACAATAACCTTTTTCATGTGTCTATCAGCCACCAACCTCATACCATATAAAATCGACCAAAGCTCAACCTCAACAATCGAACATCGGCCTATTCTTTGAGAAAAATCATGAATGAAATTGTCATGATCATCTCGAATCAACCCACCGCAAGCAACAAACAGATCACCTTGGATGGACGTTGCGTCATAGTTTAGTTTAATAATTCCAAATCCCATGACTATCAGTTTGCAAGGAGTTATCGAACTTTTGAAGAATAACCCCTTCGTTTTGTGCTTTGACAATCTCATTTGCAAAATCACGAGTACTTCCTACCAAACCCTGCATAGATTGCTAGGTGTGTTTAAAAACGAAACTGTTCCTTCTCCACCAAATTCGATCCAAAGCCACTCCGAATAGCACACTCCAGTTATCTGCTCTTCCAAGGTAGCCTCCTCTTAGATTAAGTTCCAACCACTGACAAAGGTTATCTTGAAAAAAAAAAACAGCAGGCATATTTCCATACCAGAGATTACTCCTGACTTGACATACCCAACTACAATCTCTAAGACAATGTAGAGTTGTTTCCTGTTTATCATGACAAAGTGGGAACAAAATGTCTAGTGCCATGTGTCTGTGACCTATAAGCCCATTCCTTGGAAGGATTCCTTTCGCAATCTTCCAAAGAATAATCCTTATATGTTGTGGCCCATTCCACCTCCACACAAAATCGAACAATCTGATATCTGAGTCTCTAAGCTCCTTAGCAAGCTGAGTACAAGCTTCACAAATCGTGAACACTCCATCAGAATTAGTATTCCAAACAATATAATCTGGAGGATTAGAGCCTAAAGGAGGTGCCAAATTTCGAATTATATCAATAATATGAGGCTATAATTCAGACATGAGACGCTCCACATCCCACTATCCTTTATTGTTAATAAAGAAACATTCACGCTCATCATGACCTTGCTGATTTCCTGAATTACAAATCTCAGACAACTTCCCTACTCCTGACACCCAATTATCAGACCAGAACCGAGTTGATCTACCATTACCAATAACCCATCTCACATTAGGTATCAACTTATCCCAACAAATTAACCATACCACGTCAGAAATTAGAACTCGGTATGTTGGAGCTAATCACTGGAAGTGTATCATACCCACACTTATATTTTGATCTAATCACACGAACCTATAAATCATTTGGTTTTGTGCACAAATTCCATCCAGCTTTCAGCATACAAGCTTGATTCATAGTACTCGCCATTCTTGTACCAAGACTGCCATATTTTTTCGGTTTGCACGTATCCTTCTTATTCAACCAATGAACCTTCCTCGAATTTTGACTATCTCCCCATATGAAGTTTCGATACTTAACAATATCCTTGCACACTGATTCTGGAATAGAATTAGTTTGCATTATGTATGTTGGCATGGCCTGTATAACAACTTTATTAAGAGTTAAACGTCCAGCGAATGACAAACTCTTATCTTTCCAACAGCTCAAACGTTGTTCCAATTTATCAATGATGAAACGGAAACTCTGAGCATTTGCCTTTTGATGATGAAGAGGCACTCCCAAATACTTGCCCAGATCCGGAGTTCCCTGATAACCCAGTTGCTGCACAATCAAATTTCTGTTCAGCCAGTGAACATTACCCAAAAAATAAATCCTGGTTTTTTCATAATTAACTTTTTGGCCTGAGCTAGCACAAAAGGTATCCAACACTTTTTTAATCGTGTTAGCTTGAGAAATAGATGCTTCTGAAAATAACAACAGGTCATCCGTGAATGCCAGATGAGATAGCTTTGGCCCACCTCTAGCCAACTGAATTGGAGTCCAAGCTTTTTGATCCACTACAAAGTTAATCAAATGGAACAAACACTCTATACATAAAACAAAAAGGTAAGGTGATATCGGATCACCTTGTCTAACACCTTTGTATGGCTTGAACCTCTCAAGAGCTTCCCCGTTCCATAAAATTTGTTCCCGTGATGATGAGATACTATAATGAATTAGATGGATAAATTTCTCATGGAAAACGATGTCCTTCAAAGTATCTGTCACAAATCTCCACTTCAATCTGTCATAAACTTTTTCCAAGTCTACTTTTATAGCCATCCATCCACTATTGCCTTTCTTATGCTTCATTGAATGAATCACTTCTTGCGCAATGATTACATTATCCCCCATTCTTCTGTTTGGAATAAAGCTACTCAGGCAGGGGTTAACCAATTCCTCCATTTCCCTTCTAAGTCTCAATGTAATTATCTTTGACAAAATGTTATAAGATACATTACATAGACTTATTGGGCAAAAATGCTTCATGAATGTTACCGGCTCCACCTTGGGGATGAGGGCAATAAACATATTGTTAATAGTTTCAATCTTAATGAGATTCTCGAAAACAGATTTAATAAGGTTGCAGAGATCCTCCCCCACAATATTCCATTGGCTTTAATAAAAAAAAAAACCGCTTGAAATCCATCCTCACCTGGAGCTTTGAAATTTTCCATAGAAAATAAAGCTTTCCTAGTCTAGCTCCCTCCGACATTACTCTATCTTTAAACATATCAAAATTGTTTTCGGATAGATGGGGAAAAGCTCCATGTATGCAGTAAGGAACAAAATGCATGATGTCATAAAACAGATTGGAGAAATACTCAGTTACCAACCTTTCAAGATCACCATCATTTGCCACCCAAATACCATCTACATCTTGAATTGCTTCATATGTGTTATGCCTTCGCCTAATAGTTGTAACACCAGGAAAATACCTCGTGTTTTTTTCTCCCAAAGATATCCATTTTGCACGAGATCTCTAGTACCAAAGGAGTTCTTCTTGCCTCAAAGCATCCCGGTACTGCTCCCAAATATGTAGCTGTGTCTCTTCCAACTCTATCAGCCCACTTCTAGATAGCTTTTGGGAGATGGACTGAAGGTTACAGATGAGTTTTTGCTTTTTCCTGAAAATATCACCAAAAACAGTTTTGTTCCAATTACGTAATTCTTGATGAAGCCCACCAATTCTCTCTACCCAATTTATACCTTTCTTCCAAGCTCTCTTAATAAAAGTTTGGAAATCTGAGAGAGTTATCCATGTAGCAACAAAACAAAATGGCCTCTTTCTCTTACTCACTCTCTTGTGCGGAGTCATTTTAATCAATAGTGCCCTATGGTCTGATTTACAAAAAACGGTGAGTGAAGTACCAAAGCATGTTGAATAATACGCCAAGTTGAACAGGACACGATCAAGCCTCTCCAACAAATTTCCTCTCCCCCAGGTAAAAGCCGGACCCTGGAATCCAACATCTATCAAGTTACAGTCACTGATAAACTGCTGGAAATCATTTGCTCCTCTCCATGAGGGATTGGTCGAGCAACCAACCCAGTCCATATCATTTAGGATTGTATTAAAATCCCCCATAATAGCCCATGCTTCAATGACCGTTTCTGCAATATTACTCAAAACTTCCCAAAGAGCTTTCCTCTTTTGAAAATTTGGACTCTCGTGCAGCACTGTCAAGGACCACTTTGCTTGCAATTTCCATCCAACTTCATATGAACATACTGGACTCCACTACTAATAATCTCCACATTCCAGCAACTAGCTTTCCACAAACACCATAAACCGCCTGAGTGGCCTCTAGCATTCACAACAAAGCTCTTATCAAAACCTAAACGGTCAATCACACGATCTGTAGCAGAAGCATCTGCATGAGTTTCAATCAGGAAAATCAAAGATGATTCATATTCCCTACTAATATCCTTAATGAGAACACTAAAACCTCGCGAATTTGCCCCTCGACAATTCCACGAAATTACATTCATTAATACAACATTTGATTGTTTGCCTCTGAAAGGCCAGACGAACTTGAGGCATTAACCTCCCCCAAAGCTTCATTATTCACATCAATTATTGCGCTGGTTTTCTGATCCTCAACTTGGATTTCAGTTTCCATGTTTGTTATATTCTCCACAAAACGAACCTCTGGTTCTTCCAACTTCGTCGAATCTGGAGAAATAGATGAAGACCCTCCTTTCAAAGGACCTTTCTTTTGATTTTGCACAAATTCGAGAGTTTCTGCATCAGGCATAGCCACGACTTTCTCCCCTGGGTTATAGCCATTCTTGTCACCAAGAAAATCAGCTCCTATTTCCTGAAGCATGTGAATCATATTTAAACCCTCTGTGTTATCATGATTGGACACTCCAACGATGCTCCTCGTCTTATCTGCGTTAGCCCTTTTTGTGTTTACACTTTTTCCATTCTTCTTAGACTTTCTCGATGAAGTCTTCTAGTTATTGTTAGTTTTCGAGACTTTTTTGGTCTCATTAGATCAGGCTCCCTCCTTCAGACTTGGCCCGTTATAGAAATTATTCTTATTATGGGCCTGTTTCTCCTTCACCTCCTTCTGTGACTCCACCCTCCATCAAATGCAGAGAAAGGCATTGCACCCTCTTTAGTCAATAGCTTCTTCATATACAAATCCTTTTTCTGTATTTCTTCTCCCTTTTCTGCCTCCATCACTCCATCATCATCTCCCTCCTCAGCTTTCCTTTTAACTTTTCTATTACTCTGTGAAAGGAGATCATCCTCCTCTTTCGAATAAACTCCAAAAACCCTAGCAGAACTTTCTTCCTCTACCTCCATTCAATAGATTTTTTAGGTTTTCCAACACTATAGAGAAAGAGTTCAATTATTTGTGTGCGCATGTCATGTGTGTGTCTTACATAATTGTTACTATTTTCTAATTAAATTAATCTATTTCAAATAATGATTGATTGTTTCATCAAATAATTTAAACCAAAAACCTAGATTTTCAAATACTAAATACAGTTTGTCTTAATATTTTTCTTAATTAAAAGTAATATGTGCTGAAGTTAATTTGTGCTTGTTTATTATTGTTCTTTATAGATATTGGGCCAATACCGGCCCATAATACCTAGAAAGTCCGTTTTTATTATTCATTTGTTTTTTTTTTAGATATTCCTCCAAACTTATTTGATGCATGATTATCTTGACTTAATGACTTCAGCAGATAATTATCACATTTCTTTATAAAAAAAAAAACAGATAAAGAATATATCTACCAGGATCAGATATTAGTTAAGAGATAAAACTAAATTCATTGGTTATAGGAGTCACTACCTCTCCTTTTGGTGGGAGAAAAATAGAGAAGATAAGGAGAAAATAGAGGGAAAAAAATAGTATGAATATCATGTGTATCTCACATCTCCTATAATCTACTCTAATTTAAAATATCTTGATGCTTACTCCTCAAGCATGCGTCCCTCTCATCCGTATTAAAAAATAAGAAGAAATAATTATTTATCCTTAAAAACCGTAAGAAGTTATTTTTTATTGGTTTAATCAAGTTTTTATCCTTAAAAAAGTTATAAAATATTTTAGGTTTAATTAATCATTTCATCTTACAGTTTCATCATTTGTATCTTTTAATTCATATAATTTTAAAGTAATTTTTTTAATTTCTATAATTTATATTTTAATTCTCTTTTAGTTCTTCTAATTTGAAAGTGTTTTTTTACTCCTTATAATTTATATTTTAATTTTTTTTAGTCTCTATAGTTTGAAACTAATTTTTTTAGTCCTTATATTTTATATTTTAATTTCCTGTTAGTCTTTACCATCAAAATAAAAATAATATTATCAATTACAATTAATTACAAAAATATTAATAAATAATTTATAACTAATTTATCATAAGATAATTTATAATAAAAAAATAGTTAATAATTTATAACTAATTTGTAACTAATTATTTTTATATATTTTTTAGTAAGAAATAAATGATAATTAAAATACAAATTATAAAGACTAAAAAAATCACTTTTAAATTATAGGAATTAAAAAATAATTAAAATACAAATTACGACTAAAAAAATCACTTTTGAACTATAGAGACTAAAAAAGAATTAAAATATAAACTATAAAAACTAAAAAATTCACTTTCAAATCATAAAAACTAAAAAATACTAATCATAGAACTATAGAAATCAATGAAATAATAACCAATATTTTTTTAGACCATTTCCAGATGTGGTTCTTAAATCTTAACATAAGAACCGGTTCTTCCAAAATGTTACTATTGGAGTGCTCTTTGCTGTCCTCTGCATGTAAGAATAATTTATTAAGAAAACGGAGAGAAAACAACTTTGTGCCACATACTAAATATAAGTTAAGAATGAGATATACGTTAGAAGAAAAAAATATGAATTTTTAGATCTTATTTGATAGCATCAGACTCATAAAAAGTGGGTTAAGAATTTAAAATGAGTTCTACTTTTGGAAATACTTAGTCTCTTATTTTTAATTTTTTTAAAAGAGTTTTTTTTCATAAAATATTGGATAAATAATTATTTTCGTCCCTGAGTGTGTAGAACTGACAAATTTATCTCCGAAAAATGAAAATTCAAATTTTAATCCCCGAAAATGAAAAAAGTACGATAAATTTATTCATCCATTAACGTTAATGAAAGAGCTTGTGTGCTACATTTCGAGAAAAATTTGTAAGCGCTCTACACATTTATGAACGAAAATGGTTATTTATCCAAAATATAATTTAATTTTCATTTTCTCTCCTTTTTTAACCGTTGTAAGCATAATATTACAATAAGCATTAAAAAAAATAAGAAAGCAAACATAAAGTTAGAACAAACATAATAATAAGCATAATATTAATTAATAAGCAAAATTTGTCTATTGCTATAAAAATTTTAATGTGACTGCACTATCAAAACATGATACTCAAGCAAAAATTCGCTACATTAAGTTAATCCTTACAAAAAAAAAATAGACCCAACTTAATTTTGTCATTACCTAATGTTGTTACAATAAAAATTTCAAAGTAATAGACATATATTATACTTGTTAATCAATATTATGTTTATTATTATGTTTGTTTTAATTTATGTTTGTTTTTCTATTTTTTTAAGTGTTTATTGTAATGTTATATTTGCATCAGTTAGAAAATGGAGGAAGATGAAGATCAAATTATATTTTGGGTAAATAGTCATTTTTATCCCTAAATATGTAAAACTCACAAATTCGACCATGAATGTTCCATATAGGTTGTTAACGAAGTTAACAACGGATGAATAGATTTATTATACTTTTTCATGTTCAGGGACTAAAATTTGAATTTTCATCTTTCGAAAACGAATTTGTTAACGCTTTACATATTTAAGGACTAAAATGACTATTTATCCTAAAATATTTTTGGTCAAATGATTTGTTTACTCGTCTTTTATTTAACTTTTTATTTTATTTTCTATTTACATTCTAAATGTCATGATTTAATTTTCATTTAGTTAGAGGATCAAAAAGTGATATTTAGAGAGATGCGGTTCCCAGATCCCAATGTCTATAACATAGAAGATGGAACTATTTTCAATCCAACAAGTTACTCCATTTTCGTATTCAGAGGATTTCAGGACAGTTGTGCCTTATATTTTTGTGCTTTAATTAACAGAAAGGGATACAAGGGAATAGGGATTGCAAAAAAATGTTAGGACAAAATGGAAACAGAAGACAATGTTTTCCCCCTCCTTTCATTGATTTGACATTCAATTTAACTGGAACACAATTATATTCCTTACTTAATGATAAGGCACAAGATAAAAATTCAGATTCATATCATGCTAAATATGAGTACGACAAGTGGTCACGTGAAGTAGCTACGTGACAGATCAATCAAACTCGTTATTCATCTCTATGATACCCTGCTGCAAAAGAGAAGGCAATGTTGAACTCATACGTTTTGAACGTTCACTATGATTTATGGAACATGATATAAATTGATTTTCCTCCATGCATGTATGTGTATAACTATTACACTACTAGCCCATAGTATAGGAAGGGCTGGGTAAGTTGATCACAGTCGTTTTGACCTTGGTCATCATGTTTATGCTGTTGGTAATCCCTTGAGATCCAATGCCACTGTCCTTTATACCCTGTCAGAACAGTATTTGTTAATAATAGATTGGTGATATAGAAAAAAAATGTTTTTTTTTAGTTCGAACCTCAGTGCGACCATTGTACAAGAAAAAAAATGCTTTTGGTTCGTTTCCAAGTTTTGGAAATAGCAGAATTTAGTTGGTTGAAGGGTAGGTTCACCTGAAAGGGAAAATGATCTGGCCCACGAGCCGGGGCGGAATTTATCTGAACTGTTCCCGTTTCCATTGCATCACTGATCATTATTGCTTTGTTGACATCCTTTGTGAAGACACATCCCTACACAAGTTCAATGTGTTGATACAAATTACTTGTATTATAAGAAAATATTGTGTACTTTTTAAAGGGTAAGTAAATGTTCAAGTTTGAGGGCTATAATTTTATTTACCTGAAGTCCAAAGTTGCTAGCATTGCAATGATGGATTCCTTCTTCAACTGAATTGATCCTAATTACTGGTAAAACTGGTCCAAATGGCTCTTCCCATGCGATTCTCATGTCTGGCCTAACATTGTCCAGTAGCAAAGGCCAAATAAGATTGCCTTCTCTTTTGTACTCCTGGCAGAATGTTGCTCCTTTCTCCTTAGCATCCAAGACCAGGCCTTCAATGAAATTGGCAGATGATTCTGACACAACCGGGGTGATATCACAGTCATCCTCTGGTGGTCCAACAGTTAGTTTTGCCACCTTAGCCTTCACCTTCTCAACCAAAGCATCGGCAACGGACTCCATTACCAGGACAACCTTAACAGCAGTGCACCTCTGACCACTTTTGTTGCAAAAGAAAAAAGAATTATAATTCAAGTATCCATTATACAAAGAAAAATCCTTGAGAATTTTGTTCTCCGCAAAATTATATCTGGATTACTGTTTTACATAGAGCCATAACATAAAAAAATAAGCACATGAAGCTGAAATGGAAGTATATTTGCTTAGTTTCTAGATCTATATAAATTCTAACCATGCAATATTCATCTTATATGGTAAAATAATCTGATGTTAGCAGCAATATCTCACAAACTGTTTATTTCACAGAAGGATGCAAAACAAGGATGCATGCAAAGTGTGTAGGATGTCTAATTGTCTTCCTTAATATTGGTTGGCAGTTCTGTCAAATCAATGCAGAAAAGGAAACCTTGCCCCAGAAGTACTAATTCAGATGTGCCATTACCTGTATGAAAAGCCTCCCTTTATAATGTTTGCAGCAACCAAATCCAGGTCAGCATCCTCAAGTACAATGCAGGCATCTTTTCCTCCTAACTCCATTTGCAGAGGAATCATGCCTGCCTTCTTTGAAATTGAAATGCCAGTATCACCACCAGTAAAGCTGACCAACAGCATAGTCATAAGTCAGTAGAGGAAAAATTACTTACACATGGGAAATTGGGGATATACAGTACCATGCTATCACAGCATCATTTAAAAAGGAACCTTATACAGTTCACTCCTGGATGCATTGTAAGGAAATCACCAATTTCTGAGCCTTTTCCAGTGACACAGTTGATTAGGCCTTTGGGAAAACCAGCCAAGTGAAAGCAGTGAACCATGTGCAAAGCAGAAACAGCTCCCTGAAATGCATCATTAAACAAACATTTACAAGAAAGAAACTAAGGGAGGAAATTGTAGGACATAAAAATCCTGAAATGAAATTATAAATTATTGTTGTTGTGGTTTCTTTAACTGCAACACACGTGTTCTAGCACTTCTATGATTTGAGCTAGTTGCTACTGTGAGAGTGTGGATCTAACGTGTAGTGTCTTTGATTTTGAAGAGTTTCGCATCAAAGATATAAATACCTGAGTTGGAGGCTTGAGCACAATTGAGTTTCCAGCAATCAGGGCAGGAGCAATTTTGGAAACAGCAAGATTGACGGGATAGTTAAAAGGTGGAATGGCTAAAATCACTCCTAGTGGAATCTGAAAATCAAATGAAACTTTCTTAGATCACATCAAAAACCAAATCTGAAAAACATGTTAACACTTGGCATTTCACCTCATCATATGATCATTTAATATGCTAATTAGAAGTTACTAAGATAATACAATGTGATGGAGAGATTACACTACTTTATGAACTCAGGGTTTTGATATTGTGTTTGTTTGTAATTGTAACTTAATAAAATATAGATTTTCCAGATGTAGCTGACTATCTGTTCTGGAATTACTATAATCTATGCTGTCCACTCTCTAGAAAGCAGGGACTGCTTTATTTGTCATAAGAGCCAATTACATTGACCTCCCTTGATGTTTGGACTAGTTATACTTATAACTTTCTTAATTGAAAAATTACACTTATCTCCCTTGTTTATTTTATAAATTATTCTTATACGTTGACACCAGACACCAGTTAATCAAAATGTGCGTCAAAGGCAAAACCCTTCATTAAGGAAAATCTTGAACTAGAAGCAGAGAACTTCTCTGGTGAACAAGAATATGATTCCCTAGTGCATTTTAATGGATAAAGTGTATTTAACCTTGACTTCCTGATTATTTTTTGGTACTTTCTCTACCAATACATGCTATACAAGAGTATAGGAAAGCATTCCTTCTCTCTTTGATATTACTATTTATTGCTTCCATACCATTTCTTAAAAGCAACTGTTCTTCATGGGTCTTTTTTCTTATAAAGTCCCTACCCCATCACCCCACCCCCCCTAAATGTGAGAATTCTTTTACCCACTTATTGTCCTGAAATTCACACCTAAGAAAACCTTTTACATGTTAAAATGTATATTTTATAACAAAAAGTTGTGACAAGTCAGTTATTAATGAATTTTAACTTGTGAAGTCAAGCAACACTCAGTGATGGAATAAACCTTGGATGTGAGGCAATATTTTGTCCTTTCATTTCCAGGAAAGCTATCCGACACCAAGAACTTTCCCTCTCCCAGAATCCTTACACCTTCTTCAGCAGTGTAAGAAACCAGATCCCCAGATCTTACAACCTTCAAGGAAAAAAAAAAAAAACAGTTAGTTATCTTCATCATTCAAAATAATAATAGTCCTGAACAATAATTTAGCTCGTTTAACAGAACCGGTGACACAATATGCACCTCCATAACAGCATCTTTGGCTGGCTTTGCTATTTCTTTCACCAGGCACTCTGCAATTGGAGTTTTGTGCTCTTTAAGGATAGCAGCTGCCTTGTGAAGAAGCTCAGCACGTTTCCATAGTGGGGTCTTTGCCCATAACTTTTGTGCAGATTTTGCTAAGTCCATGACCTTATTAACCTCCTCTTGTGAACAAGCTGCATGCACATCATTTTTTGAGCTTATCAGACACACTTATCTGCTGTTATTGTAAAAGGAGAATCTTGCTTCATGTTCTAGTTTGGTTACACAAAACAAGAACTTGAGCTTTAAAAATCAACGAATTATTAACCAAATTTAACGACAAAAATTGCTTTTTACTCACTAATTCTGTGGCTACAAAAAATTTTGTAACGAAATTTTTAAAAAAATTACACATAAATTGTTTTGCCAATAATTTTAATTAATATCTACATGCATAGAAAATCCAGCAAATACTAACTAGAATTCTCAAGCTTCCAGTAACATGCACTCTAAAAACTACAGAAAGGAACTGAAATAAAGGGATTCAAACGAAAGGGTTAATGATGTGCCAAGTGCTAACATGTGACATATTAACGGTTAATTTACCTTGAACTTTGTATTGAGTCTTTCTGGTAGTGGGGTTGATGATGGAAACACTTTTCCCAGAAGCAGATTTCTTCCACTCTCCATCAGCATAGTACTTGTACGCATCTCCATCCAAAATCTCTGCAAAGAGTCCAGTCCCAGCAGCCATGTTAGAAAAGATAGATGGATAGATAGATAGGTGGAAATGCAAAAGTGGGAGTTAAAATGAGTGTTTTTATAAGGGTGAGAGGAGAATTATTTAAGGTTAGGAGGAGTGTCTGTGTAGTATGGTTGGTTTAATTTTTATGGGTGATGGTTTGGTGTTGTGTGACAACTTGCGTCGTTTATGTAAGGAGAAGGTAAGCCACGTATCGTTTTGTACGTCCTGTGACATGGGACAATAAAGCCAGAATTCGTTTGGTGGTTCTGAGATTGCCAAGTGTTCTTTGATTTTTCTGAATTACCTTGTCCTTTCTATCTTCAAACTTTGTCATAATGTAATCGTAATTAGGATATATCATCATGCCGTGGCATGTAGTCATGGAAAAAATGTTACGAGTAAATCAAATTTTAGTTTTCCTCCTTTTTTCTTGGAGGAAGAGAGAGATTGATCACTAACAGAGTTGTGTTGGGTGGGTTTGATTATGATTTATCAGGGTAAAAAAGAGTTACTGCGGCAAAAAGAATCGGACAACAATATTCGTAGAAAGGAAGGAATATTCTGCATATATTTGCTTCCTCTAAAAAGTATAAGTGTAAAGTAAGAATGTATTCACAGTTAGTTAAATTTACGAATTAGTACTTTAATTCAAATTAATGGTGGAGACACTTTTCTTTTTCATATGTTCTATGCATTTACCACTTTGAAAAGGCTAAATGCCTTCGTTCTAATTTAATCTATACAGAAAAATGTTTATATGATGTTTCATATATTCATGCCATATAACCTCTTACATCAGAATTTGTATCCTCTTTAGTAATTTTCTCAACATTATTTATCTAACAAAAATCGAACAAAATAATAAAAATTCATTATTAGGATAAATGTTGATGAAAATTGGTCAATTTATTTCACGATTTTTTAAGATTATTAGTAAATGCTACTGGAGTTCGGTAAATTCGCATCAAGATTTGTCAATGATAGCTATTTGTGCAAGAAAAAGCACGTGTGGTTGATATTTGGGTTTATCTTTTGTTTAATTTACGTGGCGCTAATTAAACGGTGAGTTATTGGAGCTGCTAGTTCTAGTTTGTTAAAATGTCACAATATTCGTCTTATATTTTATATTAGAATAAGCAATGGTTAACACTTTGGGATTTATACCCCATTTACACTCTTATAAATAGGTTAAATTGTCAAAATTAGGACGAACATACGACGAGTGAGAGAGAGAAGGAGAGGAATAGATAAAGGTGTAAAGTTAGTACAGAAAAAAAGTGGAAAAAATCAATGCTTTATATATTATGGAAAAAATATCATTATTTTCTCATACACAGATAAAGGAAGTTGAGGATGTCTGGCCCGAAAGATCAGTATAGAATTGGCTACGATAAAAAATAATTCTTAAACACTACTCAAGATACTAATGTACAATATATACTACGAAGATGGGGAAGAAAAGTCAGAAGAACGTGCAACTGAAGCTGGTACCCAATGTACCATTGGAAATGTATTTTGGGCCACAATTATTCAATTAAGGGGCCAAAACATATAACTAATGAGATTGTGGAAACCTATAAAGCTTGAAACCTTAAACACACAGTCTTAGGATCTTGTGTAAACTACTCAGACTTCTATCATTAATTAGGCTGAAACCTGAAGCACTTTTAATGCTCTCACTCTAGCACTCTCATTCAAACCAAATTGTTAGGCTGAAGCACTACTTAATCTAAAAGGCTAGATAGTTCAAGATAACTTGGTGGTAATTTTTTACAAGTTTATAGTATAGTCCAATCTCGCACGTGACCAATACCCTCAACTAAATTCCTACCATTCTCATTTGGTTTAATCAATGACCTACAACCAGACAAAGTTTCGGAGGGTTTTGTCCAAATTGAAAACAACATCCGACACATTGGGATGTCAGGTTCTCGTTAAATGAGGGGAATTAGCAAATAACTTGGATCCAAACTTTGACTAAATCTACAGCCAATGCCATTTTTTTTACATTTGAATCTTTTAAACATAAAATGAGTAGTAAATATTTATATTCGAAAAATCATCGGCATTTCTGAAAGTTTAATGAAGTGTTCTGAACACAGCTTTCATGATGGAAAACAATATGGAATGTAATAAGTTGCATAATTGTGAATAATGAATATAAAGCAAACCCAAAAAGACACCTTTTACTGTAGAACATCGATTGTCCAATGTGCATCGCATGCAATTTATATGTTGTGCTGGAATAAATGATAACTTCCGGGAATATTTATCTCTCTTCTTTGTTGGCACCTTATTCAGACCACCTAAACTATTCCCACTTTTGAAGCTGATGCATGATGTCCATGAAGACATCATGTTAAAAGGAAAATTAAAAAAAGCTCGAATGAAGGTAACTCATTGATTCAGAACTGTTACAGTACAGAGGTTATTATACAATAGAGTCATAAGAGTGAGCTAAAATCTAGGAGATTAACTAGGACATTGACTAATCTAAGGGAAAGGAAATTTTCTTCAGAAATTACTTACACATGGGCTAAATCGGGGAACGAAAATTGGAACTTTCTAACTAACAGGTATTTACACGTGTGAAACATATCAATAGATGTAACACTCCAACTGCCAACTAATGATTAATAAGTGATAGAAATCATCATGTCCCAAAGCCTGTAAAACCTCTACAAAACAACATCAAAACCTTATCCCACTATGTTATTTGACACGGTTAATTGACGATAAATTTTCAATGTGTTTAGTTCATTCAAGAAAATTAAACTATTAGATGCAATGTGAAGTGCGACTTAATTTGTGCTTAGTTTTTTCTACAGTTTTACGATAATTTATTTCCTCTGCTGAAATGTACCCTTTGTCAACAACACGAGCTGTGTATCGCTCAACGAGAAACTGCATGATAGTACGTATTAATTTTGAAGACCTATTTACAAGCTACAACCAATTAGTGGTTTCTTAATCAGATAGCAGTTGTAACAATTCGTGTCTTATCCTGTTCGAGGACGGCAATTTCTAATTCCATAGCATGGTTGGGACAGCTTCAACCAAAAATGCTTTGGTTACTAATGTGTCTGGGCTTGCAATGGGTTCGCATTAGTAGTCAAGTATTCGGAGTTAATTCTCATTTTCTCTAAGAATGTGAATTTGATTGTTCCTAATAATCCCTTTAAAATCCCGCTTGATAGACAACCTTTCTCAGTGAGATTCACTTATGCCCAAGGGCTAATTGAGTAGTTGTGACTAAGTAAAATTGTTTGCCATATAAATGCAGTAATCCTCTTGATGAATCTGCGCATTAGTATTAGAGGCATCTCGATCTTCATTCTACCACATTTAAGTTTTAACAAATATAAAACAAAAAATGGTAGAGGTAAGGTTAGCATTGAGACAAATAATGAGTAAGATAAAGGTAGAGGTAATGTTAGCATTGAATTAATTTCCAAGCATATTTTCTTATACTTTAGAAAGAAAGGCATGCCAAGGTGTGATTTAATTCAACACCACACACAACCTGACAAGAAAAGAATGGGTTGTTGGGGATATCGGGTGGTAGATACTTGATAGAGATGAGCTCTACCTCTTCTCAGATGTAGCAAGAGCCACTAGTTTTATCACTGAATGCGTGGTTCATAGCAAATCTAACTCCATTGCTGGGTAATTTATGGCTGAGGAGAGAGGAATATTTTCATGTAATTGCATTATTGCCATTTTTGGATAAACTTGTAATTCTTCCTAAAAAAAAAAAGTATGGACCACATTGACATTGCTTTATTTCCAAATAAAATTGCATGGCCCACCACCATGAAATTGATCATTGATCAAGGATATGATGTACTAGTGGGAGTACATGTTTTGGTCTTATTCAACCAAGCTGGGCTAGCTCAACAACCTTTTAGGTAGTGAAATTCTGATATAGCATTCAAAACAGATGTTGAAATTTATCATAAAAAATTCAAAGAAATACTAACAAAGCACTCTTATACACCACACAAAGATTGAATAAAATTCATAGACTTATATTTCACTGTCATTAAAAAATGTGTTCAGAGAAGAACATTTGACAAATTTGGAACTGGAGCTCAATGAATCTGTTGGAATAGCACATGCGAGGTGTCTTAAGTCTCAGGTGAAAAAATAATACACTAGAGCAAGAATGATGACTTATAAGCTTAGATTATTCTAAATGATAAGCCTTTAGGTTAGTGATGTGGTCCTTTTCTTTCTTGAATTGGGGGAAGAGATAAGGCACCATGACTTGAATCAGTGTTTAGAAGAAAAGTTGTCTAAATCATTTTTTTTCTTTCAATTTTCTTATTTCTACCCTTCAATTGATTTAGTTATATTCAAATTCGATCTAACAGGAAGTTTTTTAGATTGAATTAGTTTTTATTTATTCTTTTATTTTTTTTAGAATGTAAATAACCAATCGATCTAATAATACACAATCAATATAATAAAAAATAATTCAGATTATCAAGCATCTGATCCTATAAGCTATTTGTTATCGTTACAAGTCTAAAATTGATGTATCTCATTTTATTTTTGAACTAGTGGAAAGAACACAATATCGCAGTTAGCATTTTTTAAGTTTGAAATTAAGTCTAAAAAATTGAAACTAACTCGCTTACTTTATTTTTGTTGTGATTTATTTTATGATTTTATTAAAGATATCTTATATATCCTATGTCATTCCCTTTAGAATTTATTCTTCAATACAAAATTTATATAGTAAAAAAGCAATTAAGTTTTAAGCTGAATTAGATTAATAAACTTATAAAAAAAATAGAATAGCGTGATATAATTTAGATAATAAGATAACAAAGAAAAAAAAACTGTTATAATAATTACGTAAGTATTTAATTATACCAAATATATATTAATCTAAATAGGATTAAATTATTTTTAAATTTACATTTAAAATCAAATCCCTTTCAATAGAAAAATAATTTTTCAATTTTCAGCCTTTTTGATTTGTTTTTCAAATTTACATAATATCGAATTTTGAACATCTCTGCGCCTATCTTGAAGATCAAACTTGTTTCATTTTCTAATGAAACGTGTAATACTACATGAACATCTTACCTTGTTTACCACATGATGATTACAAGTTGATGTTTTTTTAAATATAGAAAGCGTGTGATTCTAACCTAGGTATTTAGTTTTTTTTTCTTTTTTTTTTTAAAAAAAAGTATTTAATTTTTAGTTTAATTACTATTTTAATCATCTACTTTATTTTTTTTGTTTAATTCGATCCTTTTATTTTTTTAAATTTTAATTTGATTCTTTAATTTATTTATTAGATCCAATTTGATCTCTTTATTTTAAAAATTTTCAATTAGGTCCTTTTATTTTCAAAATAGGTTCAATTTAATTTCACTTAAAATCAAATTTGGTTTCATTTTTAAAAATGTTTGGAGCTGACCGAAAAAAATTAGATTAAATTGAACTCATTTTAAAAAAAAATAAAGACTTAATTAAACCTTTTTTTAAAAAATCAAATTAAACTTAATAAATAAATTAACAGATGAAATTGAACTTTAAAAACTGAAAAATAAATTAGAACAAAATAATAATTACTATCAAATACATAATTAAACTATAGTCGTAGGTTGTTCTAGCATAATTAATGATCTTGAATTTAAATATTGATAGTTACGTTCTTAGTTTTTTTTTTTTGGTGGATATATAGTTATATTCTTAGTAATTCTATGATCTGATCTATCCACCTCGAACCAGCAAAAGTGAGTTACACTCAAAACAACTAACAAGTATTCAGTTTTTATGCCAAAAATGCTCGATTGTGGTTCAACATCCATAAAGCCGAAATACCAACTCAAACATTAAAGTTATTTCAAAAGGAAATTTGCATAGAACTGTCATAACTTACACTAGGTTCAACACTTTTTTCCCTAGATTAGATGATTAGAAATCACGAATATCTCTCGATCCACTGAATTACAAACAAATATAAAATTAGTAAATTTTAATTTAGATTTTATATAAAAAAAAATCTTTAGTTTTCATCACCCAAAAAGTAAAATTTTAGTTTTTGTTTCTCCTAACACTCGCTAATGACTTTGTATTTAGCAGAGAAATTCAAATGACCATCCTAGATAACATCCGTTAGTATCTGTGATACAATGTCAACATGTGTTACCATAAAAAAAAAATCTAAACTTCTAAAATAAATATTACTTATCTGTCCTAAAATGATCTTTAGGAACCAAACATAGTAATTTCAAATCTTGGAGGGATTAAAAACCATGAAAAAAATTTGTAGGACCAAAACCAAAATCCACTTATTTTATAGATACTAAAAATCAATAATTTTAAGTTTTAGAGGGATGAAAAAAAAGCTTAAATATGATTTTTTTCTTCTTCTAAATATTGATCTATATTGATTTTAGTCCTTCAAAAATAATTTCATTGTGTTTAATCCTTGATTTTTCAAAATTATCCTTTTAAGTCCTTTATTTAACTTAGTTCATTTTTTCTGTTAAAAATTTATAGCAATAATAGAAAAAAATAAATCAAACTACAGTTATATTATTCTCAAACAAGTATATACAATTAAACTCGTATAATCTCTGTTCGTAGTGGAACCTAATTCTAAGAACAAACATTCATTGACTACAATAGGTGGAGATAACTTGCATTTAATAGAAAATTAATGAATTTAAATAAAAGGACTTAAAAGATAAATTTTTAAAATTCAGGACCAAATACAATAGACTTATTTTTGGATATTTGGAAAATCAAAATTATATTTAACTAAAAAAATTTAGAGGGGTTAAAATTAAAACATGCTATTAACAATTTTACTAAAATCATATTTAAGAATTAAAAAAAACATCATTTTAAGTTATGTAACAAATATATTAAATAAGGGTGTGTCATGTGTGTGTGCATATCCAAGTAGAGGTGATAAAATGGATCGGATTAGTTAGATCAATTTAAACCTATCCAATGAAATGTATTGTTTAAATTTAAAATTTTTAATCCAAATTAAATGTAAGCTTTCTAGTCATTTTTTTATCCGATTCATTATAACTCATAACCCGCATTAGGCATCAGGATGCTATACCTGTATTAGACTTAATAGTTCATTTTGTCACCTATAATCCTAGAAACATTTCTATTGATCAGGATGGAGCTTTGTTAGGTATATGAGACAAATTGTTTGTGCATCCAGCATTAAAATAAAATTTCAAAAATGTTCTTAATTATTTTTTATTTTTATGGATTACATAATTTATATACCTCATACGGATTACGTGATCTTTAAGTGTTTTTCTTAATTTTTTTTAAAAATATTTTTTTTTAATTTATTGATAAATTAATTTTTTTAATAATAATTTTTTTATTTATAAAAAATATACAAATTAAATAATTCGTATGAATTATGTCAAAATTAATTATCACAAAATTTATTATTTAAATTTATATGCACATTAAATATACATTAGAAGTTTTAATATTATATATAACAACATTATTTATTTTAAAATATAATTGGTCTATTAGTTAAGTTAGTTGGAGTGTGTACTAATAATCTAAAAGTTGTAAGTTCAACTCTTGATTGAACCATTAATTTTAATTTAATTCATAAAACATATTTTTGAAAATAAATAAATAAATAAAATACTTACGGTAAGGCTTACCTATTGGGCTCAGCTGATCGGTATGCCCGTCTGGATGTTATTGATGATTTTCCCCACCAATGTTTCGTGCTTGCTTTGGATGAAGTTATGGACCAGCAAGTCTCTCGTGGCTATTCTTTTTAATGTTTTGTTTTTGGGCTATAAGGCCTCCTTTTTTACCGAAAAAAAAAACTAAATCACTAAGGAAATATTTGTGCCTTGAAAGTTTGCTCCTTCATATAAGTCTAATTTCGAAGGTTAAATTACTTCGTTAGTTCCTGAATGATTTGGTAATTTTTATTAAATCTTTGAATTTTTATTTTTAATTAGATTTTTAAATTTATATTTATTTTTTAATTAGGTTCAACACTCTACTGATCAGTGACATTTTGTTCACCAATATGGGCTCAAGTCCATATATTGTGACCTTGAAAATCACTGCAATGTTATGATATTTTATGCTAGAAAAATGAAGTAAATAAAATTAGTTTGAAGTTGCTTGATCAATGAAGTTAACATAATTTTCATAAGAATATGTTTATGTTTTATTATTCTATTCAAGTTTTAATTTTTTTATAAATAATAAAAAAAGTACTCTTCCACGTATAATTTTTCTTGTGCACTGCACGGGATATATATATATATATATATATATATATATATATATATATATATATATATATATATATATATATATATATATATATATATGCACTAACGTATAAAATAATTTTGTAAACTTACATGAGCCGTAAATTTATTACAATATTTCAAGAATCAAAAATATGAAATTCAAAACTTAAACTATTATTAATGTATTTTTATTATAATTTCTAACGACTTTTAAGTTTGTATATTTTTTTTTATCTAATTTCAGTCAAACTAAATCGATTACTAATAAGTTAAATTGTGTTAAGTTTATTAATTTTAAAAAACTTAAACATTTTTTAAATAAATTATAAAAAATAATAAATATATAAAACATTTTTAAAATAAATTATAAATAATAATAAATATATAAAACATTTTTAAAATAAATTATAAATAATAATAAATATATACCAAAATACAAATAACACTAATTCATAGGATTTGCTAATTGTTTTCTTGGACATAAAACACAATAGGGATTTTAACATTATTTTCTCTCTCCTTCAAAAAAATATAAAGTATCACTGACCCCAAATTTTATTGTATTTAAAGATAAAATATCATTTAATTTTTATCTTTTTCTTTTTTATGGTTGTAAACATAACATAATTTAAATATATATATATATATATATATATATATATATATATATATATATATATATATATATATATATTATTTTTAAATAAAATAGAATTTGAAATGTAATAACTTAATTTAATAAAAATTTACTGATATTTTAATTCAATATTTATGTTGATAGTAATTTTTTGTAACATTTTTATCCCTAAAGTAGACCCTTTCTAATGAAAGGGAACTAACTTATGGATAGATTATTGACTGTACTTTTTTTATTTTCGAAAAATAAAATTTAAATTTTGCATCTTTCAAGATCAATTTATCGATATTTTACCTAATAAAGAAAAAATGTATAAAAATAAATTGTATCGGGTTACCTCCTTCAATTCTCAACGAAACCCGTCGTCAAAGTGGGTTTCCGGCAGAGATCATATATCTTCTAGGGTGTCCACCTTTGAAATTCAATCTCCAATTGAGCATCACAAACCCTAGAAAATCGTTCCAGATGAATACAAAATCGCTCCAAATCCTGGTGCACTCACCGGACCTCGGAATTTCCCTTCAATCCACAACCAACCACGAAACCCTTTCCGATCTCAAAAACTCTCTTTTCCCTCAATCACACCAATCCTTCTACTTCACCTTCAATGGCAAACCCCTCCCCGACAAAACCCCTCTTTCCCAATTCCCCCCTCTCTCCACCCTCTCTCTCCGCTCCCGCCTCCTTGGCGGCGGCGGAGACGGCGGCGCCACCGGAGCCGAGTCCCGCGACTGCTACCTCAACATGTACGCCGACAAGAAGCCCGACAAGGTGGACCCCAATGAACAGCGTCTCTCCAAGTGGCACAATTGCGCCCTCTCCAACGAACCCTTGAGAGAGCCCTGCGTGATCGATAAATTGGGGAATATCTTCAACAAGGAAGCGCTGGTGGAAGCGTTGTTGGGGAAGAAGCTTCCCAAGGAATTTGGGCACATCAAGGGTTTGAAGGATATGATTAATGTTCAGCTTTCTGCGATTCCTGGAGCGGATGATGGGGCAAAGTTTCAGTGCCCTGTTGCGGGGCTTGAATTCAACGGGAAGTATAGGTTTTTCGCGCTGAGGAATTGTGGGCATGTTTTGAGTGCGAAGGCTCTGAGGGAGGTTAAGTCTTCGTCGTGTTTGGTTTGTCACAAGGAGTATGCTGACGTGGATAAGGTTGTGCTCAATGGGAGTGATGAGGAGGTTGCGGTTTTGAGGGAGAGGATGGAGGAGGAGAAAGCTAAGATTAGGGAGAAGAAGAGTAAGAAGGTTAAGAATAATGGTAATGATGACGGTGTGAGTTTGGAAGGGACTAGGTTGAGTGGTACTAAGCATGGTGTTGATGGTAAGGGTGTAGAGAAAGCTTCGGCTAAGGTGGAACGAAATGGGAAGGTTGGTAATGGTAATGTTGGTGTGAATGGTGGTGCTGCTGCTGCTGCCAAGCGTTTCAAGGCTGTTGATCTGGCCCCGGCGAATGCTACAAAGGATGTGTATGCTTCCATCTTCACTTCGTCGAGGAAGTCTGAGTTTAAAGAAACTTATAGCTGTAGGTCTCTTCCTCTTGGAAGAAACTGATTCAGGTGTCTGGTATACAGTTGTCTCTACTGTTTTATTGTTATCCAATGTACTGAATTCTAGTTTGTGCCTTTGTGGTTATATAAGTGATTGACTTTTCCTGTGATGGATTTACTGGTTTCGTTCCCATCAGATTATTATCATTAATCTAACTTAGGAAGGAGTTTTGTTAATAACATCTTTTTATTTGGCAAGTGGTAGATTTTAGAAATTGTACTCATTGTTCTCCTACGATTCTGATTACACGCAGGTTGTGCATTATGATATAGACTATGTTTAAGTGAGAGATATCGTCTAAGTCGGGGGCTGAAGGTTCGAACATGTGACATTCACATTCAGGGTAATTAGTTTTGTTTCTCATGTATGAGTAGGTCAGCGATGTCCATGGTCCATAGAGTATTGCACTAGCATTACCCTTTGTAGATGAGGAATGTAAAGAAAGCGCTTGGAAGATGATATTATAGAGTGCTTATTTAAGCTTTATGAAAATAATTTAGGACTACTATAAATTCTTTTTAGCTTATTTCAACAAGCATCTTATTGTAGTTTATTGAAATAAACTATTTTTACCTTATTCCAATAGGTTTCATGCTTAAATATATGTTATAAATTCTCATGTTATAAGTTATTCTAAATTCTTCCTAATTCAATTTACCATTTAAACTATTCATATGCTCTACTTGGCTATTTCCTTGCTATCCTTTCAATGAACAACATTTTGACTTCATGTGTTGGATGAGCCTGTGTGATGCAGTGATGTCATGTTCTGTGTATATATGAAAAATGATAGTTTTCTGAAAGGGAAACAAAATAAAATTTTCTTGGAATGTTGTTTCCATCATATAAATACAAGTATATACTATGCAATTTTTGGTGTTTGTTGTGAGTGGTGATCAAAGAACTTAAATTTAAAAGCAAAACACAACAAATTTTCACAACTCTGCTTGTGGGCAAATTTTTCTTTCTGGACAAGATTCATAATCATAAAAATGGAAAGCAGAAATGGATTGAGTTGGGAAAGTATGGCGAATCTTGTTTTGACTTGTGCTCCTGCTGCCAAGCATTTTAAGGCTGCTGAAGTATGCGTCTATTTAGTCAAAGAAGTCTGAATTTAAAGAAACATTTACTTTTAGGCCCCTCCCTCTTGGTAGAAACTGATTGTGTCACTTGGTAATTGGTGTACAAGTGTCTGATTTTTTATTTTTTTAATTTTGTTAAATGGAGTAAATTTTAGTACATGTTGTAGAAAAGATCGGCTTTTCATGTGATGGTTTTACCGATTTCATTCCCATTATATCATTGTCATTAAGCTTGCTTGGAAGGGGTTTTGTTAATGAATTCTGTTTATTTGGCCTCTTCTTCGGGAGGCAGATTTTAGATGAAAACTTGTACTCATTGTGCTCCCGTGGTCAATATTTTAAGTGAGACAAATAATCAAAATTGGGGTTTGAACGGTTGAACCTGTGACATTTAATTACTTCAGTTATTGTACTGCCTTTTCTTTGTAGATGAGTATTGTAATTTAAAGTCATCTTGTACTTGGTTATTTCTTTTTCATGAATGATATGTTTAAGATCCGGTATTTGGATTACGGTCCCCGCAAAGCATTTTGGATCTCCTCAAAACATCCGGTGGGTTTGCTTTTAATAAAATGGGTTAAATTAGATTATTGATCCTTTATTTTTTTTGGGTTCCATTTGGTCTTTTAACTTTTAAAATTGATTTAATTTACTCCTTTAATTTTTTTTATTTGATTTGGTCTTTTACTTAAAAATAAAAAAAAATTGTTCAATTTGATCTCACCGTCTTAATTAATGTAAGTTTTAATTAATGTGAGTGATCCTCTTGTCTAAATTTAGTTTTACCGTTTAAATTTGATTTTATGGTGGTTTAAAATTATTATTAAGTAATTTTAAACGGTCATAAATTATGATTTTTTAATAATATCGATTCAATTTAGATGATAGGATCGAATTAAATCGATTTTAAAAATTAGACGATAAAATTGAATCTAAAAAAGAATTAGAGATCAAATCGAACATAAAAAATAAATTATAGAACTAATAAACTAATTTAACTAGATAAAATGTGTATTTGGTGAACCTGAATGACAGAATGGTAATGAAGAATGAAATCCGATTATAATATACTAGGTAACTTCAGTGTTTGTTGTGTTCAAAGAACATAAATTTGGAAGCTGCATTTTTTTTAGCAATTCTGCTTGTTCGCAAATTTTGCTTTGATGACGATATTCCTAATCAAAATATGAGAAGCCGAGATGGAGAGATTCCGAGAACTGGGAAAATAAACAGAGCATGGAAAAATGAGACAGATTTGCTGGCAAGTTGTAGGTAGTGTTTGGACAGAAAATTAGAAATCCATAAAAACGAAGAACAGAGGTATGTGGAACAAGGGGAATGCTGGGAATGTGAGATATCAAAATAAAAACAACAAAACACTTTCCCACACTTTATCAGTATTCTCGAATTAAGGGATAATTAACGTGAGAATGAGAAACACGAGTTTGCAGAGCAAATAAAATATAATAATAGGATGATGAAAACTCTAAATTACTTTTCACAAGCATAGAATAAAGCTCTACATCTTTGTGGATTGTATACAGCATTGCAAATATCTTAGTAAATAAACTCAGTTTAAACATCAGCCTAATCTTGCTTATGTTAGCAACACTTGGAAGGCAGGGATCCATAAAAGTACTATCGGTCTCAATGCATGCCCACAGCAACAACAAAGTCCACGACATAGTAATCAGGCAACTTGTGCTTCCTTGACATTGTTGTACGAGGTCATTGTTGACCTTCCGGAGGCACAAAAAGAGCTGTTAACTTGCATTAATGAATGACATGTAATTAGGCAACTTGTGCTTACTTGACATTATCGATGCATTGTCTATAATCCATATATACAACAATGCATTATCGGTAGTGAGCCCTATAAATATATATAACGAAAGCATTCCAAGTTTAAATCACTCGTAGACATTGCAACAAAACATTTACTAACCACAAGATCATAAATAGTACATAAAATTTGCAATCGCCATATATAGAAGATGAAAGAAAGAAACAGAATTCACAAGTCATATAGGCATTTCTTTTGCAATGGATTTAAATTTAAAACACAGATAAATGACCATTGCTCAGCCATGGTTTAGATAAGTAAAAATCATATTGAACAGAAAATATAACAAAAATATTCTTTCGTTTCTTCTTATTAGTGTCTTTACCGAGTGACAGACACAAACAGACCACATCTTTTGTATATTGATTGTATGTGAATGTTGCGAAGCAGGGGTGCTAGGCAAATAGTAATCAATCAGAAGTAGTGAATAGTCAGGCACAAATCAATTAGAAAGAAAGAGTTCATATTGAACAACTGGAACACAATTCACTCAGTCACAACTTCAGGATCAGCACTCTTGTTATCAGTGATGGCTTCTTTGAGATCGGCACCCTTGTTTTTAGTGGTGGCATCTTCAGGATCAGCACTCTTGTTATCAGTGATGGCTTCTTTGGGATCAGCACTCTTGTTATTGGGGATGGCTTCCTCGTTGATAACACGCAGATCTGGATAATTTCTATGGTTCAAAGAATGCAACCAAAGAGCGACAGTTCCTTCCTTCTGCTCCGTGGAAGCAATATGAGAATATATGTACTTCATTTTGAACTCATCAGCTTCTTTCTCATATGCTTTCATTGACAACTCTTCATGATCTTTCCACTTCTGGTTATATGAAGTGAAGAAGCACTCGTCCAAATATAATCCCACCTCAGGGGCAGTAGGCACATTAATGTTAACATCCCTGCATTAAGGAAACCAAAAGTGAAAATAAAAAATAAAAAATTACATCCAATGAGAATCGGACTGCACTTTAAATAGAAACTTGTAGATAAGAAACAATAGAAGTTGTACTCACTGCTGCAAAGCTTCATCGATAAGTGACTCTGGTGCACAATTTCTCATGATTGCCACTGCCAGCCCAATCATCTTCCGTATCTGATGAAGCATGAAGCTCTGTCCCACAACCTCACACTTTACAAATTCCACGCCCTCAACTACAAGAGTGGTGTTTGCATTGAATGAAATAATGTAGCGTCGAGCAGCAGGGTCCTCAGCTTTTGTTCTGGTGGTGAAGTTATGGAAATTATGAGTCCCTACAAAGCACTTCAAAATCTTATTAAATCTCTCTCTCTCCTTCTCACCATAACAGAACCTACTTCCATTGGTTGGCTTATCCTCTCCATTAACTTTTTCTTCCTCAAGAATGTCTGAATTATTCACAGATTCACCATTCAAAGGAGTACCCTCTTCCTGAACAGGAATCACAGTCTCAAGGCCAGTTTTACAGTTCATGCCACCCTTGTTATCATTCCCAGATTCCTCATTTAAATGATTATCATCACCTTTGCTCAAAGAAACCTCCACATCTTCTGTAACTCCAGAGTCTCTGTTTGATGAAATACCAGCCTCAACATCCACAGCTTCTAGTTCCAGATTCTGCTTACGATTACCAACTAATCCTACCACCTTTCGGCCCCTCTCAGAACACTCCAAACACTTAACAAGCTCATTTCCAGATCCCAAACTAGCCATGACAGTCTCTCTATCACGATGACAGCTTGGATCAAGAGCAAACACGGGAATGAGATAGACATACCTCCTCCGGTCGCAAAACTTTTTGGCATTAAAAGAAGCTGTCACACGTTTGTAACCAAAGATCCTTATCTGAGAGGGGAGGTTTGAATTAAGGCGGTCAACAAGGCCAGGTGGATCAATATAGAACCGGCCTGAGACAACCTGACCAACAGCACTAACACCTTTATCAGTTCTAGCTGAGCGAGCCCAGTCATATCGTTTAGGAACTCCACGATCCTGTTCAGGAACAGCTCCAGACACATACAAGGCTTCTTCTAGGTCACCTTCAATGGTCTTTGCACCAGGGTTTTTCTGCATACCCTGATAGCCAACACCACAGTAAGCAAAGAAAATAGCAACCTTACGGCGCTTGTATCTTTTCTTGGTGCCTGTTTCTTCATCATCAGAAGTTGTGGTGGACATCTTCAACTTCTTGGGCTCTGGCTCCTCCGCAGATACTGGAGGTGGTGGAGGCAGGGATGAACTTGTCAGTGTTGTATCTGAGTTTTCCATTTTTTAGAAGTGACAAGAATATGACTGGTAGAAGGCAATGCTTTAAAATCCGGAATGTTCAACAACCCGAAAAAGGAACTGGCTCAAGACTCAAGAGTCAGTGGCCTGGCCAGGCCAGGGAACAACTATGGCCAAACCAATGATACCAACATGAAGTCACAAACCTAAACAACAATTTGACATATTAATACAGAAATGAACAAATCTTTATCCTACGCTATATTAGAGTCTCTTTCAGAAACATTTCTAGTTTTTACATATAGCTTCAGATGCAATTTCCATTTCATAAAGTTTTAACCAACTCGTCTTATCACTCTTATCTCTAGTTTTTTTGGGGATTCTTATTGTCTTGCAACTTAAAAGGTAGAAGAATAAAGGATTAGCAACACGTAAGCTACAACATCTATTATTTGATTAATGTTAAAAATTGATTTATAATTGAAACAGAATAAAAGACAGAATCTTTTCAGATAAAAAATAGATGGGAAATATCCAAAGATCATTAGGAACATCAACCCATAACATATGATTTTAAATTCCACATCCACTTTAGAGAGAGCGAAACAAATGGCACCTTTATATTATATTTTTTTTTTTAAAAAAAAGAAAGAGCATAAGACAATGAAGCAAAGGTGCGCAGAAGAAGTGTTACCAGAGGAGGAGCAAAAGAAGGTTTGAGAATGCTTGCTGTTGCTGGAGGTTGAACTACAAAATGAGAACGTGAGTGCGAAAAAGATGTAAGAACGTTAAACCCTCGTTTCAGTTTCAGTATCAGAAAGAAACTAGACACGTCCACTACCTGCTTCCGATTGGGGCCCCCAAATTCAATGGACAAGCCCATAAGGTTTTTGTATATGGGCCTTAACCCAATATTGAATAATGAGACTATAGTTATTAATTAATATGTTGTATAAATCGTATATGAAAAAAAAAGGAAATATAAATCATGCTTACATCTATAGGTATATTTATCCACATTTGGTTTTGAATTTTTTTAGACATATTTATCTTTTATTTTCTATAAATTAACTACCTTTTTCTCTATTTTAATTTTATTTTCTCTTTTTTTATTCAGTATTCCTCCTTTTTTATATATTTATCCTTTAACTGCTGCAAACCACTCATTACCTTCTACATCTTTCCCACTTGATAGATGCAAGAACAATGAATCTTTCTATCACAAGTATAAAAAAAAACATTGAAAAATTGAAAATTGTAGAGAAATAGGTTGGAAATATACTTTAAATAGCCTTGATAGTTCGATTGTGACTCTTTAATTTAAAGTGGTAGTGTATAAAAACTAAAGAGCGGTAGATATATCAATTCTTAGTTTAAATGAGTAAAATTTATACCCGCTCAAGTTAGCTTAGTGATAACAAAGTTTAGGTAATTTACATAAGATTTTAGATTTAAATTTCATTATCATTATTATATAAAGGAAACAAAAATGAGTATAAGTTATGTTGTACTTAATTTAAATTATATGTGAATTCTTTCTTCTTCTTTTTTATTTTCAGGTTTTATTTTATTGGGGTCAAACCTATTTAATTAAATACCAATAAGTCATGATCTCAAGTATTGAATTTGATCTCTTTAAATAAAAGGGTAAATAGTCATTTTGGTCCCTGAAAGTGTAACTTGCTGTCAATTTGGTCCCTGAATCGAGATAAATTGCAAAATAGTCCCTGAAAGTGCAATCTGTTAATCACGTTAGTCCCTGCCGTGAATGGAGTAGTTAACGCCGTCAGTTATCGCTGATGTGGCTCGTTAAGTGCCACACAGACATGATTATGTGGATTTTTTATTTCTAATTTCGTTTATTTTAATGAAATGAGGGACCAAAACGAAAGTAAAAAACCCTCATATATCCTCCTCCTCCTCTTCTTCTTCTTTAACATAACCCTTAAATAGAACCTATGCCCTCTTCTCCTCCTCCTCAAAAATCGCACCATTTCGTTCTCTCTTACTATCAACAATGTCGCAGAGGAGCAATGCATCATCATCTCGAACAAGAGTTTCATCACAAGTTGTTCTTTTTTGTGGTTGTGGTAAAAGGGCTGTTAGGCGTGTTGCTGGAACAAATATTAACAGAGGAAGGGCGTTTTTCACTTGTTCAATTAATAAGGTATGTCTATTTCACATTTATTGATTTAGGGTTTTGATTTCACATTGGGGGTTTTGATTTAGGGTTTCTATTTGGGGCTTTTCAGGATGAAGTTGGATATTGTGGGTACTTTATTTGGGTTGATCAATTGATTGAAGTACTTGGAGTTGATGATTCACTTGGGACATTTTCCATGGAACAAAGAAGACAATTTGGAAGAGAGGAAGATAAGACAATGTGGAAGGCTCAAGTTAACTCAAAGCTTGATTGTATGGGGATTGAAATGAAGATGTTTAGAACAATTGTCTATGGAATGTTCTTAATCCAATTGTTGTCAATGGTGGTGTTTGTATATATTCACAAGTACTAGGAATATATATATTAAGTGTAATGATGTAATTTGAGTCTTAGTGTGTTCATGTTGTTATCTACTTGAATGCTTTTAATCAATTTGATGTAATGCTAATCTAAGGAATGTTATTTTGTTGTCTTAGTATGTTCATTTTATTGCAAAATTGCATAAGATTCAGTTCTGCATAAGGGCATAATCTGTCAAAAAACAATGTTGTATAACTGTATAATTGGTTCCAGAAAATCAATGCGTAACTGTCATTTTAGTCCCTGAAAGATATACGTTTATATTGTTTTAGTCCCTATAAGTTGTCACTTACTGTCAACTTAGTCCCTGAAAGTTACACGTGAAATCAAAATAGTCCCTGCAATTTAACCAGAATTTTACCAACCTCACCAGAAACTTAACCAGGAAATATAGTCCTTGCAGTTTAACCAAAATTTTACCAGAAATTTAACCAGAATATTTCAACACATAAATTGTTCAAAACATATGCATAATTGCATAAGTGGTTCAAAACATATCCTAATTACTCTATTACAACTTCATAATTTGTTCAAAAGATATGCATAATTGCATAAGTGGTTCAAAACATATCATAATTACTCTATTACAACTTCATAACTAGTCTTCAAAAGATATGCATAATTGCATAAGTGGTTCAAAACATATCCTAATTACTCTATTACAACTTCATAACTAGTCTTCAAATTTCTTCAACCTTGATTCTGACCATGTCCGCTTGGGGGAAGTCTAGGAGTTGGCATGAATGTCATCATCACAAGCTGACTACTTGGCATGGGACACGAAACCATAAGTGGTGTAACATCCTCATCGGGTGGTGGTGGAATCCAATTGGGTGGTCTGCGTGAAACACCTGGATAGCAACATCCATTTGTGTTGTGACCTTGATGACCACATCTCTGGCAAGTTATGATTGAGTATGATCTCTTTGACTTTGTAGTTTATGAAGGGTTCTCAGTAGTGTCCTTCCTTCTCTGTTTCTTAGGTCTCCCTGGGCGCCTCTTAATTGGTGCAGGTGTTGGTCTATCATATGAAGTTGGTTCCCAATATTCCTCACCTTGTGTTGGTTTGATGAAATGCTCATATGTGGCATTGTATGATCCCATTGTCAGCCACCCATGACAAAAATCCTCAGGTTTTCTTACCTGATGTGCAATGCATGCAATGGCATGTTCACATGGCATACCTAATGTCAAAAACAAGGGAAGGACAGAATCTTTTATGTGTCAAAAATAGAATATTAAACAAGTTCTATTCTCTAAACAGGTAAAAATAAGCAATGCATTAAGGGTAGGCAAGTTCCTGTATACAAAATGAAAGGCTACCATTAAGGGTAGTTGTGCAGACTTAACACTTAAATATGAAGGTGAATAAGTAGGATCAGCCTCACCCTCACTATCAGCTTGTATCACTTGTGATTGAGTTTGAACTTCAATATCAACCATTCTACAATAACATAAACACATATATGCAGTAACTATAAGTCAAAATCACAAGCATTAACAATTCCATACTAACTTTTAAATCTAATATTCAGCTTCATATAACCCACTGTCTCAGTAGAAGAAGAAAATTAAATCAAGTAATACAAGCTTAACTGAAACAGAGAACAACACTTTTCTTCAAGGCAATGCATGCAACTATTCATATTTCTAATGAACATATCAGTGAAACATAAATAACAACAATGAAAGGCTCCAAATGATAAAAGCCCAAATTTTCCCTAATTTGTAACCCTAAAAACCTATCTGAAACATAAATAGAATCAAACCAACTAATAAAGTTCCAATATCAATGCAATACGAAACTAACAACAATGAAGTGCTAAAAGATTAACTTGCATCTATATTTGAAATGGGTATTTCTGTAAACCCTAGAACTATGAAACTGTAGAAGAAAAATCAGAATGGAAGAAAAAACAATCAACAATGAAGCTCAACGATGAAAATGGAGAAGAAAAACCGATGAAGATTATGGAAATTTTCAGAAACAGAGAAGGCGCAACATACCTTAAACCTCGTTTTCGAACGATCAACGATGGAAGCCGAGGACGAACGATGAAGAACGAACGATGACGAGAAGTGATCAACGACGATGGATGATGATAGTCGAGGAAGAAGAAGGTTGATGGTTGAGGGTTGATGGTGGTTTTGTCTTCTCTAGAGAGTTGAAATGGGTTGGGGTCCCTGATAGTTGAAAAGGTGAGAGAGTGGGAGTGTTTTTGTTGTTTACTGAGAGAGTTGAAAAGTTTTTGATAAAAAAAACCTAAAACGTGACTTTTGATTGTTTTTTAATTAAAAAAACATTATTTAAATAAATAAATGTTTAATGTCACTTTGGTCCCTCATTACGTGGCATGTCTATGTGGCACTAAACGTGCCACATCAGCGAAAACTGATGACGTTAACTACTCCATTCACGGCAAAGACTAACGTGACTAACAGATTGCACTTTCAAGGACTATTTTGCAATTCATCTCGATTCAGGGACCAAATTGACAGCGAGTTACACTTTCAGGGACCAAAATGACTATTTACCCTTAAATAAAATCTCAAGTTTAAAATCTTGTAGATGAAAATTGTAATTGACAAAAAAAATCTATTAAAAGTGATCAGATTTCTTGACAGAGATTAATTATCGATAAAACACATCTTTTGATTGTCGTTGTGACCATCTAAACCTCTATTTGAGAAATAAGTTCCTCAATACTTTTGCATTGAAGTTGCCTGGGACTTTATGTAACAACAAAATGATAAGAGAAACTAATATGCACAAAGTTGGTTAACATTTCATACAAATAATATGATAGTCAAGAAACCTATTTAATTGAATAAAAAAATCATCTTAAAAATTACATTAACCATAATTTATAATAGGATGACCGTAACGCACCACAGTTAAATTCTAATTTTATTACAAATGAGTTGTGATAACATTTGAAAGAACCATGACACAATAATAATATTTATAAGGGAGAGTGTTGACTATAACAATGTGGTATGCCACGAGCATTCAGCGATATTTGTTTTAGATTATGTCGGTACTGGTTTACATTTTACTGAAAACACGGTCCACAACAAGTTAGCAGAGGTAATTAACAAGTATGTTGCTTTTGTTAGATGCAAGTGTGCCTTATTGTCATACAATTGTTGGAAGCGCCCACGTTCACGTTCGAAATCTTTTGTTATATTTTATTTTATTATTTTGGAACATTTAGTTATTTTGAATCTGGTCCATTTTTCATCCATATTCAAACCATATCTTTGCAAATATATTTGCAACCACCTTCAGTAACAAATCACGTACCCATCATTTATCTCACGTACTGATAACTTCTTATACGTGATAAAGGGGTTTCTCAATCCTTAATACAAGGTCTAGATCCATGTAGTCAAGAACAACAATTTGCATGTTCTCTTTCCAGTCCTTAAAATTTGTACCATTAAGAACCGGAACCGAATTCAGATTAGTAGATATAGAAGCAACAACAACTGAAAAGATCAAAACAAATAATACAATAAGCTCACATAACAGTCATCAATGCATTTAAATTAAATAAAGGTATATCTCATCTCAAGATATCTAGTGCACCATTAATATGAAGTCTTTGGACAATGATATTAATTGCTAGTGATATCTTTGTTGTAATGTTCAAACATTGATAATAAAAGCATATCAAATAACAAACCCATCTTTTGACATGACTTATTATTCACATGCAAAACCTCATAATTACCACATGTGTGCGTATGTAAATTAGTTAAATGATAACTTTCCTTTGGGCCAATCACCATTCATATAAATAATCACACACGTTAAAACATTTCTCATGAACAATCTACACAAAGAGAGGTCACTTTGGTGATATCTTGATTCAATTAACTCATTTAAATGCTAAATAATTAAAATGATATACCATAATTGAATTTTGAACATTGATGCACCAAATCCAAAATTAAAATGTTTCTTGAGTAAATTACATCAATCATAATCACATGCTTTCTATTTATGTAGAGAGAAATTATTGTGTAAAGATGAATAGAACCCATTTGTGTTCTCATACTCAAAATCATGATGAAAACTAAACGCGGAAGTGTACCTGTATTAGACATAATGGAATGATGATGAAAGGTTGATCAGATGATTGGTTTTGTGATCTTCCAATTGTAGAGAACCTTTTTTTATCTTTTTCTGAATTTTTCCTCTCCTGACGGATAAGATGGGGACCATAACCCCTTATATTGGTAACTGCCATCAGTTATCCCAAATTTGATAATTATAATTTGACCCCTCATCAAATTATAATATCACTAATGGTATCTACATACTTAGTCTTTCATGACATATATGCCCCTAGCTATACTTTTGTATTGATTAGATCACTTTAATATTTTGCCTAATTATATAATGGTCCTAACTCATTTGTTATATATATATATATATATATATATATATATATATGACCCACAATTGCTAACACCACCACCACTACTGTTACAACTACTATTATATTTGCTGCAACCAATCAAAGATTTTCTCAATGATGATCACCCTCTTTGTCCCTTTCATTCCTTTTCAAGTTTTCTTCTTCTGCCTCATCCTCCAACGTGGGGGGTGGTGAGCCATGGGCTGAGCTCAAGGGTGAAGAGAAGTGAGATGGGAATTGGATTTGGAACACTTGGGTCATTTTTTTGCGCGCGTGTGTGTGTTTTAAAAAATATTATAAATTTCCTTAAGGGGTAGATTTAATTTTTATTATAATACAATATTTATAAGTTATATATTTTTTAATCGTATTCTTATATAATTTATTGGAGAAACATTTCAACATTACTTTTTGACCTTATTTATTAACTAACAATATATTTTAATTCTACATATTGAAGTTTTTATAATTATTATGGAAAACAATACATTAAATATAAATATTATATATATATATATATATATATATATATATATATATATATATATATATATATATATATATATTCACAAATTCTAGTTCATTTCTATTAATGTTTGAAATAATTAATGATAATATATTAATAAACAAGTCAAATGAGTTTTTTTTTTAAAAATATACTCACATTATTTGAATTAAAAATCATGTGTGGTTATGTGGTTGTTAAAATCAATCAATTCAAATTATAAGATTTTTTTTTACTACAGACAGTGTAATTTTGAATGTCACTAATGATTGAATACACCAAAAAAGCAATAACGATGAAATGTTTGTATAAAATCTAATCAATCTAATTTAATACAAAATTCTTTATTGTTCGTATTTAGTGCATAAATTAAAAGACATTAAATACACATTTTAAATATTTTTTGATTTAAAAAAATTAGCTATTTTTTAAAATATAATAATTTTTAGATTTAATTGGATTTTTTATTAATGTTCACGGGTATAAATATCCATGAACTCAAATTTACTTAAACTCAATTAATTCAACCACTTTGATTTGATTTTTTATATTGTTCGGCTAAAACCTAACTCAACATATGTAGTCAAAATCATTATTCTTTATGTTGGGATATTGGGTTTTAATGTTTAATCATGAATTCAATCCAAACCAATCTATTGACATGACATATTTTAAGTTTAGACTTATTTTAGTTGCAATGTAACTTATTTTTGGAGATTGAGTTTTGCTAATAGACTGTAAATTAAATGATACTAGACATAAGTTTATTGCTCATGATATTGGGTTTTGTTGACTATAATGACACAATTTATTGTTTTTGTTAATCGGGCAATGTTTTCAAATAATATTTAACATAGGCTGATTGCTGGTTACAAAGGTTGTTGATTTATATAATAAGACAATTTGTGTTTCCATTGTCTTGATAGTCGCATATGAAATAAGTTTATAAAGCGTGAACAAATATCAAAATCCATATTGCAATATTTTAAGAAAAAAATGACTTGTAAAGAAAAGTCATAGAACATAATTATTCAAAAGAAAAAAAAATCAAAATACAATTATTCAACGGTCATATCAAATATAAACCTCAAAAACAGTTTCAACAAAAAAATGAGAGCAAAGGAAACATGAGGTAACAACAGTGTTAGCCAAATTAGAACGGGACATGGTCTTAGCTAGAGATAACCTTAAAAAAACATATATCTTTACTAAGATACTCCCAGAATTAGAAACATCCAAGAATATTTTCCTATCACTGCAGCCTCTGGATAAACAAATATTAAAACCCCAAAACCGCTTATACTCCCAAATCAACAAAAAATTTAACTGACCCTTCATGTAAACATCAATACTCAATAGTTTATTGTTCATGGCAGGTTCTAAACTTTAATGTTTCCCATCTAAAATTATTTATTTTTATATTTAAACCAATTTATAAATAATTGAAATATCAATACTGAGTAGTGTGGTATGCTTACCAATATATGTTATCTTGCAAACGGCATAATGACCGCCTCCTTTCCCCAACCCGTTGGCATTGCATCAGCAAAAGAAAAAACACTCTCTCATTATCCATATGCATGTTATACAAACAATACGATGGGGATATAGACAGATACAAACGATATCTTCAGCTAATACGAGATTGGAAGGTGTATTTGTGTCATAAACAAGTCTAGCCGCCGAGGACATATGTGGGACAAAGTTGCCATGGACGTTGATAGGATATAAGTGTAATTTACTTTAAAAACGGTAGTTAACATCGTAAGATAGAGAGAATGTGAAACATATAATTTGTATTGATAGAAGAAAATAGTGTTTATAACAAACAAAGGAACGGTGTTCATAATGAAACCGAAATAACGACAACGTATCAACAAAAGGGATGAGATGAAATCAATAACGCAAGGTCAACGTTCTGCAATGAGACCAACACCAGTTCAGAATAACACCTGAAGATTAAAAAAGAGCAGAAAAGGTTTAGAAAGGAGTATAGAGAAGAAGGAAAATATCAGAAGGATCGGAGAAGCAATCAGGAAGGATTTTCACCTTCAACATGCCTCAAAGTGAATATTCACACAACCTTATATTCTCCCTCCTAACGAGTGTGCTCTTCTGACCCCCACATGCGGATCATCAGCCATGTGTCTTTCCTTTGTAACAGACTCACGCGCCAAATTTCCCTCCTGCTTCCTACATGTTACATTACCCTCCCCTTTAAAAACAACGTTGTCCTCAAGGTTGAAATGAGGATAACTTGCCTTAACCCAAGTCGCATCCTCCCATGTAGCTTCCTTAGGACCAGCAATTTCCCACTGAATCAGCACCTGTTCCACTTGGGAAGAGTCTCTCAATAACACCCTTGAATCCAATATTGCTATGGGTTGAACCATCGGACCACTTTCACCCACTGTTAATGGTAATGGTAAATAAGGCTGCTTTGAGCTACCAATGAACCTTTTCAATATAGAAATGTGAAAAACAAGATGTATACGAGCTGTTTCAAGCAATTTCAACTTATATGCCACTATGCCAATTCGATCCACCACTTCAAATGGACCAAAATACTTCGTTCTCAATTTCTGATTTTTTCTCAATGCAACTGAGTGCTGTCTATAAGGCTGCAATTTAACCAAAGCCAAATCTCCAATTTCTAATTGACAATCCCTTCTTTTCTTATTTGAATTCTGCTTCATATAATTTTGGGCTTGTAAAAGATTAGATTTCAATTTTTGTAACAAAGCATCTTAAGTAATCAAAGAATCTTGCACATAAATTGGATCTTTCGAATTACATTCATAAGGAATTACAAATGGTGGATCCCTACCAAAAATAGCCTTGAAGGGAGACATACCAATGTTATGATGAAAGGAAGTGTTGTATAAAAATTGAGCCCAAGGAAGCATCTCAAACCAGGCTTCAGGATGATCAAACACAAAGCATCTCAAGTATATCTCTAGTGTCTTGTTCAAAACCTCCGTTTGGCCATCTGATTGAAGGTGATAAGTAGAACTCGTAGCCAATGTGGTGCCCTAGGCTTTGAATAATTGTTGCCAAAAAGCACTGATAAAAACATGATCTCGATATGAGACAATGGTCTTAGGAAAGCCATGCATCTTTACTATATTAACAATAAAGGCATATGCCACACATTTGCTGGTGAAATCAGCTTTTAATGGTATAAAATGAGCAAATTTAGATAGCCTATCAACAACAACAAGGACAATAGAATAACCATATGAAGATGGCAAATGCATAATAAAGTCCATAGCAATGTCCTCCCAGATTCTTTGAGGAATTGGCAGTGGTTGTAATAAGCCAGCTGACAACGCTTGTTCTACCTTGGCCTGTTGGCAAATAATACATTTTCTCACAAAATCCCTTATATCTTGCTGCATTTTGGGCCAATAAAATTGTTTACAAATCTTGGAAACTGATTTGGTGACTCCCTCATGACCTCCAATCTTAGAAGCATGAAACTCGTGCATAATTTTCTATTACAATGCCTCATTCAAAGGAATCATCATCCTGCCTTTCCAAAACAACAAGCCATCCTTCACTGTATATTTAGTTCCTGACACAGTTCCCTCTATACATTGTTTATAAAGTGCAGCCAGAATAGCATCCTCCTTAATTAATGTTGCTACTTGAGTCATCCACACTCCTACTGCTTTAGACCATGCCATAGAAAAACTTCTGGGACAATGCATAAGCAGGAATATTCTCCCTTCCCGGCTTGTACTGAATAACAAAATCATATCCCAAAAATTTGGGTAACCACTGTTGTTGCTCAGGAGTTTGCAACCTTTGCTCTAATAATTCCTTCAAGTTTTTCTGATCAGTACGGATAATGAATTTATGTCCCAATAGGTAGTGTCTGAACTTAGCCAAAGCTTCCGTAATGGCATGAAACTCTCTAATGTAAGCAGATTGTTTTTGCATTCTAGATGATAGCTTTTTGAAAAAATAAGCTATTGGATGTTCACTCTGACTTAATACAACCCCAATTCCAGTACCTGAAGCATCAGTCTCTAGTACAAAAGGTTCCTTGAAGTTAGGAATGGCTAAGACTGGAGCTGAAGTCATAACTTCCTTCAACTTATTAAGGGCAGTAATGGCACTTGCAGACCACTTAAACGAGTCCTTCTTTAAAATATCAATTAAGGTTGTTGCTATTGTAGCATAACCTTTCACAAATCTTCTATAATATCCTATCAAGCCCAAAAATCCCCTTAATTGCTTAAGAGAATTTGGTAATGGCCAATCCAAAATAGCTTGTAATTTTGTTGTCTCCATTGCTACACCAATTCCTGATAAGGTGTGTCCCAAATAATCAATCTCTCTAACTCCAAAAGCACATTTAGAGAATCTAGCAAACAACTGATGCTGCTTCAAAATGCTCAACACAAATTCCAAATGAGACAAATGATCCTTCCATGAAGGACTGAATATAAGAATATCATCAAAGAATACCAAAACAAATCTTCTTAAAGCACCTTTGAAAATGTCATTCATCTAACTCTGAAAAGTGGTTGGCACATTGGTCAAACCAAATGGCATAACTAGCTGTTCATAGTGCCCATGATGTGTTCTAAAAACGGTTTTGTGTCTATCTTTAGAATTCAGAAGAATCTGATGATAACTGGATCTTAAATCCATCTTGGAAAAGAAGATTGCCCCTATAAAGTTCATCAATTAATTCATCAATAGTTGGAATTGGAAAGGTGTCCTTGATAGTTATGGCATTAAGTGCTCTATAATCTGTGCATACTCTCCAAGATCCATCTTTTTTTTTTACCAAAATAATTTGAGAGGAAAAAGGACTTTTACTTGGTTGAATAATTCCTTCTTCAAGCATACCATTCACCAATTTCTCTATTTCCTCCTTCTGGCTGTGAGGATACCTGTAAGGTTTGACCTTAACAGGTTGATAACCATCCACTAAGGGAATGGAATGATCATGAGCTCGTGGAAGAGGTAATGACGTAGGAGTTCCAAACACAACACTATAAGAATGTAGAAGTAAGGCCAATTCAAGTTCCATATCAGTGGGCAACTCCAATAAAGGAAATTGTACAGAATTGGGCTCAATTAATTGCATGGTAAAAATCTCAGCAACAACATCTGTATTCAACATCCTCTTGATATGATGTAAATGAGCCTATCCTGGAATTATATCTTTCTCTCCTTGTAAGGTCGTAAATTTTCCATCATACATAAATTTCAATTGTAACTTGTCATAATCAGCTATGTGAGGACCAATAGTTTTCAGCCAACTAGCTTCTAAGATGAGATCAGCACTTGATACTGGTAATAAAAACACAGGCAATTGAAACCTAGCATTTTGAGCTTTGATAGTTAACTTGTTAATCATTCCTTCAGCTTCCATATAATTCCCATTTTCCACCATAACCTTAAAAAAAAGGAACGGTGTTCACAACGAAAGCACCAATGAAACGTATAATTTGTACTGATAGAAGAAAATAGTGTTTATAACAAATAAAGGAACGGTGATCACAACAAAACCAAAATAACGACAACGTATCAGCAAAAGGAACGAGATGGAATCAATAACGCAAGGTCAGCGTTCTGCAACGAGACCAGCACCAGTTCAGAGTAACACCTGAAGATTAAAGAAGAGCAGAAAAGGTTCAGAAAGGAGTACATAGAAGAAGGAAAATATCAGAAGGAAGCGGAGAAGCAATCACGAAGGATTTTCACCTTCAACATGCCTCAAAGTGAGTATTTATGCAACCTTATATTCTCCCTCCTAACAGGTGTGCTCTTTCTGATCCCCACATGTGGATCATCAGCCACGTGTCCTTTCTTTATAACAGACTCATACGCCAAATTTTCCTCCTGCTTCCCACATGTTACAGAATGTCAAAGAAATACATATGTAATTAGAGTAAAACTTAGAGGGTATCATTATAAGTTATTCTATTTTTATCTTGCTCTTTGGGCCATATCAACTCCTCTAGTTTCAATAAATTGTTGAACTTCTTCTCTACTGTAATGAGTGCTGAAATGTTCTAATAAGTTTGATGGGCTTTTTGTAGTGCCTCCGATCAACTTTTTGCACAAAGAAAGATATTAACAAGTAAATAAAAGTGAAAAATAGACAATGCTTGACACAACCTTTTGCACTTAGCAGAAAAATCAACTTTAAAGGAGGTCAATTATTGTAATTCGTCGAATCAAATTTGGAACATGGTTTGCATTTAGCTCTTCACGTGCAAATGAATACTACTAACACTCCTTAAACTATTACATTTTTTTTCCTATAGTGAAATACCTTTTCTCTTTGGTGATTTTGACCTTACACTACAAATTTGTGGTTTTATCTGTTTTTGAAAACTACAAGCACTCAGGCTCATACCCCATTTTAGTGGACAAAACATTTTTTAAAATTACACTATTTGTAAAATAAGAAACTGAAAATGTAATTACCATATTTCAAATATACCGCAATCTTTTATTTTTTGAAGAAAAATTTACTATAATCTTAAACCACTAAAATTTATGAGTGGATATATCTTTACATGTAACCTTTGGTTACAATCTCGATCACTTTAAGTAACTTGTTCTTCCTATTGGAGCAATAGGCATCGTCCTTTAACACCAATCAAAAAGCTAATTATTTGGCTAATTGTAGTTTGCAATTCAATTGAAGAGGACTATTGGATTGGTACCGTGCTACAATTTATCCCAATTATATTTTCATATTCTGAGCAAGAAAAACCTTGCTCTCGCATAATCTATTTCACCATAGTTTATTTTGTGCTTTTATTGAGATTTTTCTTTTATAATTGCATATGTGCAAATGTATTTTTAATTTATTTTCAAGTAATTTTTTACAACTGCGTGGAAAGAAAACTTTTAAAAATTATTTTCATTGGAAAAAAATTAAACACCCACTAAGTCTTTTGGTCAAGTTAACTTGTCAAAACTGTAAATTAAGGATAAAATCATAAAAAAATTAACAATTTTTTTTTCTATTAACAATTAGAGTAGTACTAATTTGAGGTTGCAACTTGGGAACTACATATAAAGTTCACTTAACACAGTTCAAGATTTCAAACTCAAAACCACGAAATAAACCTATAGATAGTAAAATAATAAATAGCATACTTTCCCACACTCATTATCAAGCGAGAATCATACCACTAGACCAAACATCCAGCTGTGACAGTTTTGAAAAATAAAATGTTATTTATAGAAGAATTTTCATGTGCATATTATGACTGATATTGCTATTCAAACTTTTCAGCGAAGTTAGCATCAGTGTTTTGCTAGCAAACTAACGTTAGATGTGTGAAGAATTTAAATCCCTTTCAATGTCAGTATCCGATGGTTGTTGTTATTCAAACTTTTCAACGAAGTTGGCATCAGTGGTTTGCTAAGAAACTAACCATAGATTTGTGAAGAATTTAAATCCTTATGTCAAAATCATTTTCACTCGGTAATGAAAAAAGAAAAATATTATTTTTCTTTTATAATTAATAGTGTCATTTGACCTTAAAAATAATGTAAAAAATTCATGGTTATTACATTTTGTTTGTAACTATTCAATTAGAGCTTTTGGTACTTCAATAAAATCTCGAGATCTTCACAAATTCCAGTTTTTTAAACTGGTTACAAGATTAATTCTATCGAGGTTTAGTTACACTTAAGTTTTATGATAAGCTGATAAAAAAAAAAACAGTTTTTTGGGTAATTTGGCAAAAATCAAAGCTTTGGCATGGAAGTGACTTCTTTACAATTAAGTTGGGGGTGAAACCGGGTGTGTTTTTCTCAACCCGAGAGCATGCTTTGCTTGATGATATTTTGTAATACATATAGGCCATCATATGGGTACTGCATAGCCTGTGTATCTTTTTTGGGGGCATTTCTTTTTTATATAGTTCTGGTTTTGTATAGCCTCTGTACACCTTGTACAGCTTTGGTCCTCTCCTTATACATAATATATACATATTTTGCCTTCCAATAAAAAATTAAGTGGTGCTACCTTGTATGACATGGGTAAGATAAACATCTAAATCTATTTTTGATATTGGCCAAAACAAAAAGGCATCAAACATGACGATGCTACCCCATTTCATTTCACTTCAATTGAGGATCACATAATTTTGATTCGTGCGGGATTGCCGGGAGAGAAAGCAAGCAATGGACCCTAATTCACAGGACAGTTCCGTACCTAACGCCATGACATAAGAAAGAAAATCATATTTACCACAGTCAAACATTGTACGGGTCTCTTAAATTTTGTCAACGAAAACAGTGGTAGGATCATAGTAATTTACTAATCATGGGCCACAAAACAATAATAATAATAATAATACAATCTCAACAGTCAATAAAGATTGATTTAATGAAAAGGATTAGTATCTCATAATATAATAAATCAAAATTTAAATCTTAACTTAAGAAATATTTATATTTAATGTCTAAGCGTCTCTCAAACATGATTATCTTAAAAAAAAACCTAAAACCTCAAGCTGTTTGGTGTATTTGTTACTTTGTTATGCTTGCACCAGTAAACCCCACAAACAATTTCCTTGGCCCGGCCCACCCCACCACCTTCGTGTTTGTCACCAATTGAAGCATTTTCCTTTGACTATACGACCTCTTGCTAACCTTTCTCTTTCTAGATTCTTTTTCTTTCTCTAGTTTTTTTAATGAACTATGTTGACTGTTTTTAAGGTTAATGGAATTTCAATCTTTTATGATATTTTTAAATGCATGAAATTGAAAAATACATTAAAAATATAAGTATCATGTTCTAAAAGTCATTTATCCTTTCTTAGTAAATATGTCTGAAGGCTGGATGCATACCTTTATATTTTCAACTCCCTTACTTTTGCTTTTCTCCTTGCACGTTGTGGGTCCTTATGACTTCTAAGAGAGGTATAGATCCAAAATCGTTTATTTAGATGATTGATTTTCAAATTAAATCTCTCAAATTATTATATCTCTTTTAGACTACTATTTATTTTACTAGTCTTATCATATCTTTTTAATAACAAAAAGAGTGGTGGAGAAGTAAGATATAAGATTTCATTGGGTTTTTAAAAACAAGATTCAATAGTAAGAACATGCATTTTTCCAATTCGTGGGTCACCATTTCTGTGGCATTCGCTAATTTTAGATTTTAGATGAGAATTCCTTGGTGTAGGTATACGATAATAAGAAGCCAAATTAAACCCGTAAAACAAAAATGTACTAATTCATTTTTAGATTCAAACAACAATAATTCCTAGGGAGTGGACCACTTATTATCACGCCCACCGGATTAGTGTGGTCTTATCATTTTTAATGAATGATATCAAATGCTTAATTAGATGCCACCCATTTTTATTATTTTTCTTTTAGCCTTATACAAATACAAGCCCTTGGTTTGCGCCACTTCAATGACACGTATGCATTTGCCACCTAATAATTCACAACCAACAAATGTGGACGTGAGACTCACACCAACTGTATTATCATGCTGCTCTACTACTACTTTAAAGTGGTAGTAGTAGTGTGCCACACATTCCTGGTGTCTTTATCCATAATTTATAACAATACCAAGTTAACTAATTTAATCTCTTTAACTATTATTAAGTCAGGCTTAAGCCAACGGCCACTTAAAGACAACTTGAAAGACCTCTTGAGAATTTTTTTTTTCCATGCTCAGGACATTATAATTCAAACGTGGAAAAGAGGACTTTTCAGAAGGACAACATTCCCCCCTGTACCCTCATTTGTCTATGATCACCTTCTTTTGCTCTTACATATACCATCCTAAATCTAAATCCTCCCTTCAACTTGCACAATAGCCATTTCCTCATCTACAAAACTCCCCTTCCATATTCTCAAAGACCCTTTGTCGCTTTAGTGTTTTTTTTTTCAACATCAGGTATCCTCCACAGAAGACAATTTTTTCCATGATTCGTGTAGTCTGAATTGCAAAATGCTAGGGAAGAAGATGGTATCACTGAAGAAACTAGCCAAAAGGGTGAAGGGTGTTGGAGGAGCTGATCACTCGGACCCTCCCTACCAAGAATGTTTGCTAAAGGGGTATGAGGAAGATAAAGAATCACCCTCTAGCCCAACCCCAACAGGGTTTTTTGCACTTTATGTTGGTGAGGAGCGTCAGAGATATGTGGTACCAACCAGCTACCTCTCTCACCCTCTATTCAAGATGCTGCTGGAGAAGGCCTACAATGAATTTGGCTTTGCACAGAGGAATGGCCTAGTGGTGCCATGCAGTGTTTCCACATTTCAGGAGGTGGTGAATGCTATTGAATGCAACAATGGCAACTTTGACTTAGGCAAGATTTTTGAAGATTTTGCTTAGCTAGAGTGCAGCAAAACGGAACATGTCATGTGCCTTGCCATGTTAATTAATTTCTTTTTTGTTTCTTAATTTGGTTAGTGTTGAAATGCATCATAACTATGACCTCTTTGATGGGGTTATATTTATTGGATGTTGTTCTAGCCAGAATTTAGAACATAGGTCTTCATGATGGCTAGCTAGGTGAGTTAGCTTTAATTTCAATTGAAGCTATTGCTGCAAATAACTTTCAATTAGGATTGATCTGACATGTAAATTAGTTTTTGCCAGTATGATAGTGAACTATTAATTAATATTTTTTAGTCTCTCATGCAGCTTATGCTTTTACATTTTTCTCATATAATTTTAGTAGTTAAACTTGTCCCCTATACTTTTACAACTGGCATCCAGGGCCATAAAAGTGACATCAGTAATCAGTGGCAACAATCGTGCACGTTCAATTAGTCAACTGGGTGTCATCACTGGAAATCTTGTAATGCCTAGATTTGGAAAAAGATGATCTGCCTCAGTACGGCTACATTGAATTTTAACGTGTATTAGCCTATTAGGTGCTTCCCTCAGAATTTCCTTGTCCAAGGGTAAATATAAAGTTTATGTTAGTAAGATTAAGATACTTAACTTTTACACTACGCTAAACCCCAACACATAAAAGGAAAAGTTGAGCAAAGTTTAACACTCCTATGTTAAAAACCTACACATGTATTTACAGGGATGTGATCGGGGGGGCAAGTGTGTGTGTGTAGAACAATGTCATTGAAATATTGCTGCCATGTAATCTTTCTTTGATTGTTACAGTTTTTTCCAATGTGTTTTCCTACTCCCTTGAAGGAACAAAAAAGCACAAATTAGTCACAAATAAAAAGATTGCTTTAAAGGTAATTCTTGTGATCAAGTATATGAACAAACACAAGTGACTGGAACTGCAAGTAACTAGATACAAATATTATATAAAATTGTAGGCGTTAGTCATTTTAATAATGATTTTTTTATTTTTTTATAGATTACATATATCATATTCTACATGAGACAATTCTACAATTATATATCTAAAGCTCAATCTCTAAACCTCCAGCTAACTTTAAACAATCACATATCAATTCAACCACGTACATGATAGTTTTGAAACTTCATTTAATTACTGGCTTAACAGAAGTTATTTCTTTTAATAATTTTTTTTTTATTGAAGCCATAAGTAAACATTTAGAAAAGTTAGGAATTGTTAAAAAAGAAGTTAGGAATTAAAATAATCAAAATAAAACGACTGGACCAATGGCCAAGTTTACCAGTTTAGCGGCTTATAATTTAAGAAAACGTTATTAGTTTACCTAGATAATTTTTTTCCACGAAATTAATATTCATTCATTTCTGTCATAAATTTCATTCAATTTTTTTTTTTTGGAACTTAAATTTCATTCAACTTTTACATCTTTAAAATTCGTTTATCATCTGCCATTGGATTATAAAGCAATAACTTAATAAATAATCCTTATTGCGGAGATGCTTGGTACAAGTCAACACCAAGCACATCGCCTCAGAGATGACAGATTCAAAGTGCTAAAAAGGTAAAATAGAATCAACGTATAGTAAAATGATAAAAATTATGTAAGTTAGTGCAAATGCGTGAGTAGCATCCTTCTTAACTCGGTCATAAATATGGTCGAAGTTTGAGACTGAAATAAATCAATAAACCTTGCATTTCTTGAGGCCATATGACAGTAGAAAAATGAATCTCTGCATTTTTTTAATGTAATGGCAACTTTTGCAGATGCTTTGAATCCTTCATTGTAAATTGCATGCAATATATTTATTTCTACCTTCATATTAAAATACCTGGCCCTGGGAAATTCAACAGAGCAAGGAGAATCACAGAGTCACAGACTGAAATTGAAGAGGCAACGAAGTTTATGAATTTGATTATGAAATTATAACCAATTGCCCAGCCTCAGAAGCGGATTATGGTTCAATTTGTTGATTTTCACTGTTACAACCTTCCACAAGTATTCTCTTCATATGATCAACTAGTCCTTGAATCTGCTCTCTTGAATGAAGGGGTGATGGATATATACAAGCACAATCCAACTTTCCATTCCGTATGGTGTCGAATACGGCAATGGATGGACCAACACCATGAGCAGAAGCACAACCTACATAGTCTTCCAATCCAATCTCTCCATGCATTTCGGCCGAGTCGTCGAAGACAGGATCTTCAAACACAGAGATCAAGGCTGTCCTAAGTGATGACGATGGCGTCAAACCGGGGTTCTCAATAGCCTTGCACATGAGGTAGTTCAGGTCAGACATGTCTGTGAAATGCTTGTTGCAGTTCATAGCATTTACAAAGGCTGTGTAGCTTTTCTTTGCCAACTCCCATAAGGTTTCTGTTTCCCCACACACGTCATGTGTGTTCAGGACGGCAGAATGGTAAAATCCTGAACCAAACAAGGGAAGCATTGGCAGCAGAATGTTAAAATTATACCAAGAAATTCAAAATGGTACAATATTCCTTCATATGCTCGGATTATTAATAATTTGAAAATTCCAGTGTATCATGCATTGGAGGTTACCCAAGTTCAAAGCTTTCGTATTTCTAAAGAAGAAGCTTCAGGCAATTATCTAATTCGTCATGAATAAACTATCTCAAAAGCTTAGACTTTTTATGTAGAGACATGTGAATGGTTTTCTATTATATCCCTAACATAACTAACAAATTAACTAAAGGCTGTAGCAAATGATTTCATTAATATAAGAGACAGCCTCCCTTACCTACCAACCCAATAATTGTTTTTACCACTTTCCAAAAGATTAAATAAAAATGAAAGCATTACCAAGATACAGGGAACATTGACATGGTTTAATACTGTTTATGTTGCAAGTGTTAGTCAGCTTATGGTTCCATATTTGTAGGGGCAGTTGTGTTTTTGAATAAGTCTATCACATTATTAGGAAATAGTGGGTCATATATGCGTAATATACGTGAGCAGTTTTCTTTTGTTTTCAGTTCCACAATTCTGATGTAAGGCTATATATTAGCTAGGTTTGTTTTCAATAATAGAGAGTGAATTTCTTCTTTTACGTTTTATCTTTTACGTAAGTTCTGTGAGACTCCAACATTTTTGGTATCAGAGCTCCATCACGGGGCCTGATCCAAAGTAGAAGCAACAGTCTTCTAAGTATACAAAGCTATGGCATCGGAGAATTCATTTGTGCAGCCCGTTATACCAAAGTTTGACGGGCACTATGACCACTAGGTGCTACTCATGGAGAATTTCTTGTGTTCAAAGGAGTACTAGGGTCTGGTGGAAAATGGAATTCCTGAATCAGCGGAAGGAACACCTCTTACTGAAGTATAGAGGAAGAATATTGATGATCAGAAATTAAAAGATTTGAAGGAAAAGAACTACCTATTTCAAGCATTAGATCGTTCAGTCCTGGAGACAATTCTTAACAAGGATACAGCAAAGGATATATGGGATTCTTTGAAACAGAAGTACCAAGGCACTTCACAAGTCAAGCGTGCACAGTTGCAAGCTCTAAGAAAGGAGTTTGAAATTCTCCACATGAAGGAGGGAGAATCTGTAAATGTTTATTTTGCTCGGACACTTACCATAGCCAACAAGACGAAGGCTAATGGTAAAAACAAAGGCGATGTTGCAGTAGTTGAGAAAATTCTGAGATCCATGACTCCCAAGTTTGATTATGTTGTGTGCTCCATTGAGGAGTCTAAGGATACAGACACGTTGACCATTGATGAATTGCAAAGTAGTCTCCTCGTCCATGAACTACGCATGACTTCTGATGTTGAAGAAGTGCAGGCCTTGCATATTGCTCATACAGATCAACATGCAGAACAGGGATGAGGTCGTGGAGGCTTTGGACGATGCGGAAGGGGATGAGGTCGAGGACGTGGCAGACAAGGATTTGACAAATCCACTGTAGAGTGCTTCACTTGTCATCAACTCGGACATTTCAGCTGGGAATGTTCAAACCAAAGAAAGGAGGCCAACTATGTAGAAAACGACGAAGAAATGTTATTGATGGCCTGCACAGATATTACCAAGGCGAATGAAGAAGGTGTGTGGTTTCTTGACTCTGGATGTAGTAATCACATGTGCAGGAAGAAGGAATATTTCTCAGATATTGATGAAAGTTACAGAGATTCAGTCAAATTGGGCAATAATTCCAGTATGGCTGTAACTGGAAATGGTAATGTTCGGTTAAACATGAATGGCAACACTTATACTGTCACTGAAGTCTTTTTTGTACCAGAATTGAGGAATAACTTATTAAGCATTGGGCAATTACAAGAAAAGGGACTTAGTATTCTGTTTCAACATGGAAAGTGCAAAGTGTTTCATCCTGAAAACGGTTTGATCATGGAAACCACAATATCTTCCAATCGCATGTTCATGCTGCATGCCATATCTCAACCTAACAAATCCACTTGCTTTCACACAGTTACAGATGATATAATGCATCTTTGGCATTGCAGATATGGACATTTAAGTTTTCGGGGTTTAAATACGCTTTACCAGCAGCGTATGGTATATGGTTTGCCAACAATGAAAGCGCCAACAAAACTGTGCAAGGACTGCAAGGTAGGGAAGCAATCACGAGCTTCATTCCCAAAGAAGAGTACTTGGAAGGCTACACAGTCTCTACAACTAATTCATGTGGACATTTGTGGACCAATCACACCTATCTCCAACAGCAAGAAAAGGTATTTGCTCACCTTTATTGATGATTTCAGTGGAAAAACTTGGATTTATTTCTTGACAGAAAAATCAGAAGCTCTCTCTGTCTTTAAGAATTTTAAAATTCATGTTGAGAAAGAAGCTGACTCCTTAATCAGAGGTTTACGCACTGATCGCGGGGGAGAGTTTACATCTCAGGATTTTACCAATTTTTGCTGTGACAATGGTATTCGTAGACAGCTGACAGCTGCATACAGACCACAACAGAACGGGATTGCCGAACGAAAGAACAGAACCATTATGAACATGGTTCGGAGCATGCTTTCAGAGAAGAAAATGCCCAAAACTTTTTGGGCTGAAGCTGCCACCTGGTCTGTGCATATTCTGAATCGGTGTCCCACACTAGCAGTAGAAAATAAAATGCCGGAAGAAGCCTGGAGTGGAGTCAAGCCTTCAGTTAAGTATTTTAGAGTTTTTGGATGTATTTCTCATGTTCATGTGCCTGATGCTAAAAGAACCAAGCTAGATGATAAAAGTCTATGTTGTATTTTGTTGGGGGTTAGTGAAGTATCAAAAGCATACAAACTTTATGATCCGATTTCACAAAGGATCATAATAAGCAGGGACGTTGTCTTTGACGAAGATAAAAGTTGGCATTGGGATAAGAAGTATGAAGAAACCATCTTATGTGACTTAGATTGGGGTGATAAGGATGTGGAAGCTGTTGTAGAAGAAAACACATGAGGTACGACATAATACTGATACCCCAGAAGAGGATATTATTTCCTCTGATTCTATGGCCGACACTTCTAGTCCCGTTCAACGAAGGTGTAGAAGACCACCCCTTTGGATGGAAGAGTATGAAACTAGCGAAGGACTTTCTGAAGGCAGTACAGAAGCTAATCTGGTTATGTCTGCAAGTGAAAGTGATCCTACTCACTTTGATGCTGCTGTTCAAATTGCAAAATGGAGGAAAGCCATGGATGAGGAGATGGAAGCCATAAACAAAAATGGCACATGGAAATTGAAGGAATTACCTGATGGAGCAAAGAAAATTGGAGTAAAGTGGATTTATAAGACAAAATTCAAAGAGAATGGAGAAGTGGACAAGTACAAAGCCAGGCTTGTAGTGAAGGGGTATGCACAAGAATATGAGGTAGACTATACAGAAGTATTTGCACCAGTAGCCCACATGGAGACAATTCGTTTGGTGGTAGCACTTGCAGCTCAAAAGGGATGGACCATCTATCAGCTGGATGTAAAGTCAGCATTTTTACATGGAGAGTTGGAGGAAACAGTGTATCTGGACCAGCCTTGTGGTTATGTACAAAAAGGGGATGAGCATAAAGTGTATAAGCTGAAGAAAGCCCTTTACGGACTTAAGCAAGCACCACGTGCTTGGTACAGCCGCATAGAAGCACATTTTTTGAAGGAAGGATTTGAGAAGTGTGACTACGAGCATACTTTGTTTGTGAAGAGAGAAAAGAAAGATATAATATTAATTGTTAGTTTGTATGTTGATGACCTTATTTTTACTCCAAATGATGAGTTGATGTTTGCAAAATTTAAAAGCTCCATGAAGCATGAATTTGACATGACAGATCTTGGTATTGGTAAAATGAGATATTTTCTGGGTCTTGAAGTGATGCAACAAATAGATGGCATTTTCTTATGTAAAAAAAGTATGCATTAGAGATGCTGCAAAGGTTTGGAATGGATAAAAGCAATTTGGTGCAAACTCCAATTATTCCTGGCATTAAACTCACAAAGGACGACACTGGTGCAAAGGTGGATAAGACTTACTATAAACAAATTGTGGGAAGTCTAATGTATCTAACATCTACTCGACCTGATATGATGTTTGTGGTGAACTTAATTAGCAGGTATATGGAGAATCCTACTGAGCTGCATTTACTAGCAGCCAAAAGGTTGCTAAGATATTTAAGGGGAACAACTGAGTTTCGAATTTTCTACATGAAGGGAGGAAACAAAGAGCTTCTTGCTTACACTGACAGTGATTATGCAAGAGATTTGGATGATAGAAAAAGTACTTCGGGTTATGTTTTCTTATTGTGTTCAGCTGCTGTTTCTTGGTCATCAAAGAAACAACCAATTGTGAGTCTATCAACTACAGAGGCAGAGTTCATAGGTGCAGCATCGTGTGCTTGTCAAGCCATATGGTTGAAAAGGGTGTTGGGAAAATTGTGTAAAATGCAAAACCAGGCTACTGTAATTTGTTGTGATAGTAGCTCTGCTATTAAGCTTTCGAAGAATCCAGTAAAGCATGGTCGTTATAAACATATTGATGTCCGATTTCATTTCCTTCGAGATCTTACAAAGACTGGAGCTATCAAGATGATGCATTGTGGGACACAAGAACAAGTGGTTGATATTATGACCAAACCACTCAAACTGGATACTTTGTTAAAGCTTCGCAGGTCACTAGGAGTGTGTTCAGAGTTTGATATAAACTAATTGCATATAGCATTTAGTTTAAGGGAGGATTTGTTAGTCAGCTTATGGTTCCATATTTGTAGGAGCAGTTGTGTTTTTGAATAAGTCTATCACATTATTAGGAAATAGTGGGTCATATATGCGTAATATACAAGAGCAGTTTTCTTTTGTTTTCAGTTTTACGATTCTGATGTAAGGCTATATATTAGCCAGGTTTGTTTTCAATAATAGAGAGTGAATTTCTTCTTTTACGTTTTATCTTTTACCTAAGTTCTGTGAGACTCCAACAGCAAGAGTCACTTTGTAGCCCACTCAAATAAATGTGAACATTAATAGGTGGATTTGGACAATACAGGCCCCTTGTTTTAACAAGGTCTTGCAGTTTCACTTAAAAATTCATAGTAGTTAGAAGAACTAATATTATGTGCCAACTGACAATAAAAGAAAAAACAATCTTTCCAATTTATATTACACATAAGACACAGCCTGAAAAAAGAAGAGAGCATGTATCTGTAAACAAGTTAGGCATGATGCCAAAGGAGCAGCAGCATAACAAAACAAACGAAAATTACAAGAAAATATGGCTTACCAGCATGGTTGCTGGGAAGGACTGGATCAAGAAGTGAGCGGCAATCAACAAGTGTTACTACAGCATACTTTTCTCTTTGATAATCAGGAAGGCATCTAGAGGTCCATGCAGCAATCATTCCAGCTGCAGCAAGTGCCCCACAAAGTTTGATCCCTCTTGATTTGCATCCCTACATGATCTTGCATAATTAGCTTAAACCCATCAAGCTAGCTACCAGATCATAAGCAAAAAGTGAGCAGAGTGCCATATCAATTATTCACAGAAATTAGATTATAACACATTGGATGCATAAGAATGAATTTTAATTACAAATACGCAGAGACAAAAAAGAAGATAATGTGACATTGAGGCTGCTTTGTACCAGGAAAAATAATAGCAGCTGATATTACTAGTTATAATTGGCTGCAAATTTCTCCAAATTGTAAATATGAATTTCATTAATCACTTTATTTAGCTGATAAATCCAATTGATATTATAAAGAGTTTGGATCAAACCATAGGGCTGTGACCTGTGAAACACAAACTCCTCATTCGTATTAGAGGCTCTACCCTCCTAATAGCTTTGGCTTTACTGTCTTATTGACTATCTTTGTAAATGTCTTACAAAGACTAATGACTTCTCCACAATGTGCCAATTAAGTTTATCTTTTTTGAAAAATAAATGGCTGGTATCTTCATCCCTTAAGAAAATAGGAAGTTTAGGCTTGAAAATAGAGATTGCAATAGGCAAGATTAATTTAGGGCGTGTTTGGGAAAAAGTTGCATCCAACATTCTCTTTAATTCAGTACAAGAGCTCCTTCGCCGTTTAGTGTATAGGAAAGCGCAAACTGATGTTTGGAAGCTTGAAACGGCAATCTAAACACCCCCATAACATAACAGTTGAATAGAGAGAGCCAATGCTCATAAACCAAATTAATATAGAATAGTATAGTATTATAAATGTATAAATTATAGAGTGAAATATGTTTTTGATTTTTAATAAATATTTGATTTTTATATTTGCTCTTTTAGTACATTTTTGTTTTGTGTTGAAAAATAACAATTTTATTTTTTGTTGTTCGTCTTTAATACTTATTTTTAGTTCAGGATAAATTAATAAATTTTATATTTGTTTACTAATAAATTCTTTCTATTTATTATTATTCGGAACAAAAATAGAATTCATTAATTTATTAGAAAATAAACATAAAATTTATTAATTTATCATAAATTAAAATAAAATACGAAGGAAAAAAATAAAAGTATTATTTTATTATGTACTTAAAGTAAAACAAAAATTTACTAGAAAGTAAACTTAAAATTTAGGTATTTATTGGAGATAAAAAGATATTTAAGACTGAATTATAATACATTTACCAGCAAAATACTCTTGGTGAGTTAGTGTATTTGTGGTGATATCAATGGTTGGTTTCTTACGTTTAACAATGTAATAACGAAGTAGACACATAATACCGAAGATATAACTTTAATTTCATGTGAAACTGAAGTAATGACCCATGAACTGAATGCAGGAGCAGGACTTATTATCTTAGTAATTTATGCTGCAATTGGGTGTTGTCGTACATGGAGATTAGAGTTATCATCTACACATCACGAATTTTTTACCCCATGCCTTATCCCCATTCTCGATCATTCTTTCAGACAACGACTCCAAGGGCCAAAACAAAGTTACCACCCACAACTTCTGATTTTCAAAAGTGGTCATATATATTCTGTGGAAGAAATTTCTTATTATTGTTTTCAAAAGGGTCACTGTAGAGAGGACCAAAATTTGCGAAGCTTACGATAAGGATACGACGTTACAGTAACACATAAGATATGTCCAATTTTGAAAATCACAGGTTAGGCATCGATACGATATGACATTGTTATGTTATAAAATTAAGTATTGACGAAAAAAAAAACTAAACTACCATTTTGGTCGACAATGATTTTAAATTTATAATTTTTATCGTCTTATTTTTAAATTAAAATATTTAGTTTTTATATTTTTAAAATAAATAATTTTAGTCTTAGACGCTTATGTGACAAATAATTAAATAAATTAAAAAATAAAAAAAGTTAATAAAAGTTAAAATTATAATCTTTTATTTAAAAATAAGATATTAAATCTCTAAAACATTTGTTTTATTTAACTAATTTTATAAATATTATTTTATATGTATCATTAATAAAGAGTTATTATTTTTTCAAATTACAAAAATTTATAAATTAAAAATTATTTAATATATAAATCTATATTTAAGATTTTATATCATTTATATAATTTTATTTTCAATAGTGTATAACTTTTATTTTAATTTTAACAATTTATAATTAAATTTCATAAATTAACATATAAATTATTTTTTAAATTGATTTTAATATACAGATTGTTTTTACTCCAATTAGATAAATCAATATAACTGTATTAATTAATATATAAATTATACAAATTATGTAAATTTATTTTAATATGTAAATTATTTTTATTTTAATTATATAAATAAATAAATTTTAATATTTAATATTTTAGGAAACTTATGCTAAAATTTTCGTTTTAACTATAAAAAACTATTTAATAAATAATTTTTTAATACCAATTAAGAAAATTACATAATTAATATGTAAATTATTTATATAAATTATTTTATGCAATTTATAAAAATTATGTAAATTCATTTTTAAATATAAATAATAATTTTTTTTATTTTAATTACAAAAAGTAATAAATTTTAATGTTTAATTTTTGGATTATTTAAATATCATTTTAATATAATCAACATATTAGTTTATGCAATTTTTATAAAATTATAATAAAATAAGAACAAATTTTTATATGTAATAATTTATATTAAAATAAAATTTTATCATAAAAATAAATACATATAACATTAAATGTACTTAAATATTAACTATTTTATTTTAATATATAAAATTTTATAATATAAAAAATGAATAACTTTCGACTAATAATATATATAAAATAGTGTTTACATAGTTAACTAAACAAAATAAGTTTCTTCATGGTTTATTATTTTGTCTTTAAATAAAAAATTATAAGTTCAACTTTTATTAAAAAAAATTATTTTTTATTTTATTTAATTTCTTACCACATAAGCATCGTAACAATAACTTATCTACTTCAGTACCAATATATTACATTGAAATTGTTTTATATGATCACTAACACACGAAACAAAATTATTTATTCTGTAAAAATAAAAAGACTAAATGTCTTATTTAAAAATAGGAAACTAAAATTATTTATTTTAAAAAATAATTAAAACAAAATTAATGTTTACAATAGAACATTAATTATTGTAAGTATTATTTATCTTATTATTGCGATAGCCAAATCCAACTTATACCTGTAACAAAAATTAAAAATATTAATTCAAAATATAGGCTAAAGGTATTGACATCAACCATTTAATTATCTTTTATATATATATATATATATATATATACGGGAATTAAAATAATGCATAACCCCATGACGAACAAATGTTACATAAGAGAATCGTTCCATTTTCTGTCCATCGGATCCTCCAATGTCCTAATCAGTACTGAATAATAATATTCCAATCGGATATTTTATTTTACCTAATGCTTACTACCTTAAGTCCATTTTATAAGAATTTTGAGAAGTTTGCCCAGATTTTTTTTATACAAATACTTTAAGTGAAAGCACATTAATTAATTAAGACAAAAAAAAGATCGAGAGAATAAAATTCTAATAAAGGTAATTTAAAAAATATACATATACACACAAATTATTCTACTAAGTAGAAACTAAAATAATTAATTGTTGTAAACTAATTAAATAAGTTGTACATTTTTTTTAACGAAAGATCTCTTAAAGATATGTCTTTCATATGCATATATTTAAAGGATAACTTACTAGTCATATCCCAATCACTGATGATGGACCATTTTGTATAATTTTATTTTTGTTAAAACTTTTTTTTTTAATTTTTTATTTAATATATTTTGTAAAATATACGGATATGATAGAAGTAGTGATCGTAGATATATTATCAATTAATTTTTTCTAAACAGAGAGTTTGGGTACTTTATTTTATTGGTTCAATCAAGTACCATAAATTATTTATAATTTCGAGTAACAATTTAAATTTATAAATAAAATATCAATGCAAGTCTCTAAAACATATTTATTAATATAAATTATTACATATTTATCTAAAACATGACACTTGTCATCTTTTCCTTAAATTTATCCATCAAACTATTAAGTTTGACCATTTTGACCTGTCAATGTTCAAACTAGATCTATAATGATAATTTATTTTAAAAGAGACTCATGCTTTATTTTGTTTATTAAAATAACTCAAATTGGCGATCACTCCACAGCCACACCATGTTGGTGAAAATAAATTAAACAAATAAGTTCTACATTGACTACTCAAGGTAATAATTAATTAAATTAGCGAGCATAACAGAAAATAAAAAAGTTTAAATTAGTATTTTGGTTATTTAAGTTTTATTTAATTTTTAATTTTTTTATTTAATTTGATCATTTAATAAAAAAATTTCTATTTAATTTGATTTTCTAATTTTTAAAATCAATTTAATTTTTAAAAAATATATATTTTATCATAGTTTAGAATTACTTAATAATGATTTTGAACAAAATATCATCTAGACGGAATGACCAAATTAAATTAATTTAAAAAATTAGATGAATAAATTAAATTAAAAAAAATCAAATTCATCCTAAATAACAAATTAGGGTAACAAAATACTAATTTAAGCAATAAAAAAAGAAACAGGATGGTGGTAACTCACAGCTAATAAGTTCTCGGTTTCAGCTACGTTCAGTTGCAACCTTATTATCCTCGAACTCCGGGGCGAGCCAGCGTCGACGAAACTCAAATTCGCGAACCTGAACGCGTTGAGCGTGTACCCGAGCACGTCCAGTCCACGCGCCCAGAACGGCTTGTTCGTCTTCCCCTCAGGAATCAGATCCTCGATCGGAGAATTTACCTTCTCCCCGCTCGCCTCGTCGCCGCCGGCGACGAAGCGGAGGAGCTCGTTGAGCAGCGCCACGGCGGAGGCGCGGTCGCACGAAGCGGTGTGGAGGCGGAGGAACACGGCGAAGCGGTCGTGGCTGATGCTATACACGGCGGCGTGGAGTACGTCGACGTCGGCGGCGTAATTGCGCCACGTGTCCTCCTGGTTCATCTCGTGCTCGAGGAGCACGTGGAAGGGATCGTGGCCGTCGGATTGGCATTGGATGATGTGAGCCGTTGAAGCGAGATCGAAGGGGTGGATTTGGACGGTGGGAGTGGGAGGGGTGAGGAAGTGGAAAGTGTTGTTGGAGGGATCGAGATGGATCTTGGAGCGGAGAATAGGGTGGGAATTTTGGAGTTTGTGGAGGGCATTTTGGACAACAGCGATTTGCGGCGGTTTTGAGAGGAGGAGGCTCAGAACCGTTACGCCAGTGCCGATGGGAACAGCCTTGCACCAGCTGAACTCGGTGCCGCCGACGGGCCGGGCCTCGGGGGTTGATGGGCTTTGGGCCTCAGTGTCGCCGTTTTGGGCCATATTGTTGGATGGGAGTGAGTGAATGAGAGCGAAAAAAGGGTAGTGAAGTGAAGATCGAGGGAGGGATAATAAGAATAACGTGGAAAATAATAGAAATATGTTATGCTATCTGCGGGTTTGTAGGGGACCCACTCCCACTGTGGTTTTGTTTTTTAAAGAATGAGTGTTGATCATAACAAGGAACAAGAAAAGCCGTTCACGTTATCGCAGGTTGGGTGGGGGCACTGAATTAGGAAGATTAGGAATAAAGTGGTTTTTTTTAGTAAAATATTAAATTAAAAATTAAATAATAAAAATATAAATTAGTTATTAGATTCTCATACTTGAATTGTAAGAAGAAAAAGTTCGTTAATCTAAGTCATATTATTTGATTGAACTATACAAGATACAAATGAATATATACGATAATATACACCTACTTAGTTTATTTAATTTTAAAATAGTCTCACTGGAGTAACGTGTTTAAACTGAAGCAATGATATTTTTAAAATATATGAGAATCAAAATTACAAAAATGAAATAAAATGATATAATTTGTTAATTAAAAATGATGGAGGATTAAAATTGTAATTTGTCTTTTTTAAAATAAAATAAAATAATAGAGAAGCTTATTTTATTGTTATTCTTATTTTCTTTTTTTATAAATGCTTTTAGATTTCTGTCAAAAAAAAAAATACTTCTAGATAAGTTTAAGCAACCAGACCATTATATATTTTTACGTCACTTGGAGTGACAACTATGAATTTGAACATGTGATATGTTAAAAATGTAAGACATTATTTTGCTTCACACCTTCACACGACTAACGTTCTAAGAATGTACCGAAAGATCCATATCATGCATGTTACTCCAGTGAGACTATTTTAGAATTAAATAAACTAAGTAGGTGTACATTATCAGATAAATATTTATTTTTATATACTTAAAATTTATAATAAATATTTTTTTAAAATATATAATTTATATTTAGAATTTATAATCAACAATTTAAATGGTGATATAATTTTTTTAACTATAAAAAATGATTGTTGAAAGATATAAATGGTTAACAAAATCAAAAATAGAAAGATAAAAAAATCGTTTGAGATAGTTGAATAATAATAATAAAAATTGTTAGTTGTAATATTACTATTATTTACAATACATTTTCGAAATAGAAAAAATATTTATAATGTCTAATTAAGATAGTAGAGAGTGAGAATATGTGTCTTTAATATGTGTATTTTAATTTATAAGAGTTTAATAGTTTTTTATTTGAAGGGCAACTGAGATGTATTATATATAGGGATGGATAAACATAAGTTGCAGACCTCCACAACACAAGGAGTGGAGATGGACCTGCAACAAAATAAAAATACCTTCAGTTAATTACATTAATAATCCCAACTAATCCTTAAAAGACCATTCATAAGTACTCAATTAGAGTTGTCCCCTCAATCATGGTTATCCACCAATTTCCATTGACGATAGAGTCCCTACGGAGAGAGACCCAACTCGAGAGAGAAATTGAAAGGCATCATAAGTGTTATAACAATCCTCTTAAGCAGACCATGGGGCATGCTTGCTATTCATAAAAAGAGAACCAAGTTGTATTGAGTTTCCCTTTTATCCAACACCATGTTCTAAAGATAGCAGAATCCAACACCTATTGAACATTTGATTCCTCATCTTTAAAGACTATTGCATTCCTATGCAACCAAATCAACCATAAGACTGCCATCCACATCCCCATCCAGACCATGCGTAGCTTCCTCCAACCACAAAGGCCATAGTGTTGCCAAAAATGTTCCAAGCAATTGTTAGGGAATGATTGTTGGAAACCCAACCATGCATAAAATATTTGCCAAACCCTATAAGCTATTGAGCAAGAAAGTAGAAGATGTGTTGAAGTCTCATTTTGTTGTCCACACAAAGGACAAAGAAGATTATCACCTTCTGTAACTCTCCCTATATCCCTTCACCATAGCAAGCCTTGTTTGTATCCTTCCAAAGACATCCTTCCTAGATTTATGTCCCAAATGGCACCAACCTCCCATAAGTCATGTGCTCTACTAAGGACAAATTCGAAAAGTATTTTCCTCTTAAACATGTTCTTGTTTATCCTTCGTACCTGTTTCTCGATGTCCTACGTTGTCATAGCCACCAACCCTTCTGGCATTCTTTCCTCCTTACAAGTCTTGAGATTGCCTTTTTCATCACACGTCTGATCAACACTCCTATTTTCCTCTTTATAGCAATGCAGAGATATCCCCGACCCACACACTAGGAGACCACTTGATACACTTATGACAAATGTAGGCAAACGATTGATGCAATCCTCCCTAGGAAGGGACCAATCACTAGAACCATGAGCAAGAGGCTCCAAGAAGATTGGGCTAGAGCTGCTGAAGAAGGCCCTAGGGTTCTCATGAACCTTAGGGTAGATTTCTGAGCCCATGGGCCAAGGTTGGGTCCAATTATCTTTGTACATATTAGACTAGGATGTCATTATATTTGGTCCTTGTATATAGGGCTCCATATTGTAGGTAGGGTACCCTAGAAATATAAGATTTTTCAGCCCTTGTATTTTTTGGGCACCTAGACTAGTTTTTGTATTAGGGGTAGTTTTGTAATTTCACATGCACTAAGTGGATATTTGATGTGTGTGGTTGGAAATAAATTTAATTGAATTGGTAGAAGCCCAATCCAATTAAATTTTAGAGGGGGAGGTGAGCATTTGCTTACTACACCCCATTGCCACATCATATAGTCACACTTTGTGCATGTCCTTCATGCTTTTCATGCCTCATGACACCTAAGCACACTTAGTGGAGAATCTTGTAATTGATCTTGGATTAGTGGGCTGAACCATAACTAAAATTCACTAATCATAATTAGTGAAATTTTGGCTCCAAAGTTTGGCTCCACAAATTCAATTTCAAATTCAAGTGAAATTTGAATTTCCCTCCAATTTTGTGTGACACTTAGGCTATAAATAGAGGTCATGTGTGTGTATTTTTTTCTCAACTTTGATCATTTGAATATTAACTTCAGATTTCAGAGCTCTTTTTGAGCACAAAATTTCGTGCTCTTCTCTCCCTCTCCCTTCATTTATCTCCTTCTTCCTCCAAGCTCTTATCCATGGCCTCCTATGGTGGTGAGCTTCTTCTAGACTCATCTTCTCCTTGAAGTGGCGTCTCCTCTCTCTCTTCCTTCTCCATTCTGCTGCCATTCATCTTCCAAGAAGCAAAGGAATCCATTGATGAAGAAGATCCTAGGCCTACAAGCTCCAATGGAGCTTCCATCATGTGGTATCAAGAGCATCTTCATCTAGGTGATGTTCTTTTGCTTCCTCTATCTTTTTGTTCGGTGAATTCTCTTTAATTCCTTGTTCTTCATCTTATTCTCCATGTATATCCTCCATTGTCTTGTGGTTTGGTGCTGTTTAGAGTAGATTCAAAAAAAAATAAACCGATTAAATCTTAGATCTACACTTGTTCTTGCATTTCTATGGTTCAAATTTTGTAGATCTACTCTTGAATCTTGTTTTTGTGTTGATTTTAGGTTCTATCAATTTTCATTCATAATATTCTTGTGCTGAACCTTTAGATCTAAATTTTGTTCCAAAATATTGATTAGAAAAAAAAAACAAAAAAATCTAAGTGTAAATCACTTAATCCATGTTGTCTTAGAGTCATGTTTAGTCATAGTAATTGTCACATTATGCTCTAAGTTTGTGTTGAATTTTTATTTTGTTTTTTGAATTCTAGATACATTTTTTCATGTATTCTTGTCATTCTTAGCCTATCTTTTGAATTTTGAGTCTAATTCATGCATGTTATTTAGTTCATAACATGTTCTAAATCAATTCCTAGAAGTAGTCTTGTTGTTGAACTCTTTTTTGTTTTCTAAGATTCCTACATGATGCCTATGATGAAGTTGAGATGTGGTGTTGAGTTGTGGCTGGATTTGTGAATCAAATAAGTCTTAAGCTCTCTTGAATTGTGTTATTCAAGATAATTGAGCATAAGCAAACACAAATTGTAACTATCCAAGCCTTAAGCAACATAAACACTACTCTTGATTTCTAGGTTGAAATCGCTGGTGCAGGCAGCTTGAACATACAAAAGTGTATAAATTACTGGGAATTGGTCACTACGTTTTTTGAGCTGAAACTTTTACTGAATTTTTTAGACATCTGGACCAAAATTATAAAAAAAGAACCAAGCGATTTGGATTAAAGGAAAAATAAAGAAAAATCTCACAAGTTGGCAGAAAAATCAGTGTCCAGGAAAAAAAAAAAAGTGAAAGGAAAGTGTGCTTGTTGTTTTGGCTCAAAATTTGTTCTATAATTGGTGCCTATTTTATACCAATCCTAGTTCTGAAATTTCAATTGAAAATTATTGTGAAAACAAGTGCCAAAACTAGAGGTTTCTTGAGTCGTTTTTTTTTTTTAGTTTTTCTACTCTACTCTAGAGCCATTCTAGGTTTCTCTTTGAGTCCTAGCTTGCTTTTTTGTGCTTTCCATTGCTTTAATTGTTGAATAATTCTTGGAAATTTGTCTTGTTAAAACTCTATTGGTTTAGCTTTCATTTCATTTTTTTTGTCTTTGGTTATTGCTTGTCTCTTTGTTTCCTTGCTTGTGAGTTGCCATATAGGGAATTGGAAAGGACGATTGGTGCCATATCTTGAAGAATTTGAGTCAAGAAGCAAGGGGCCAACCACCTTAAGAGCTATTGGACTAAGAAGCACTCCAAATTGAGTGAAACACTAAAGAGAGAATAGCCACCACAATTGAGGACTTTTTTCTTTGTAATTTTGTAATTGGCAATTTGCTTTGCTTTCAAATTTTGTAACAAAAAGGCCTTTCATTGGAAGTAAGTTGGGAGCCTCCGCTAGGTCACCCTACTTCCATTTGTGTGTAATAATTTTAGGCAATTTTCCCTTAGGATAGTGAGTGTTTTGTTGGGAACCTTAAATGAGGTCATCCAAACACTCTTAGGATCCGCCTAGTTTGCATTTCTTGCACTTTAATTTCTTGCTTACTTTCATAGCTTATTTCCTTTACCCTCCATTGTCAAACCGCCTAGATAGCTTTCCTTTTACCAATTAGTTTTTACCTTATCTTTCACACCTTTTTTAGTGTTTATTTTGGCTAGTTTCAACCATAGTTTCTTTTACCTTTTTTTCAAACCCCCAACAAGAAAGAACCATAACTTAGGAACCAACATGAGTCTTCATTCTTCATCTAGTGTTAATGGTGAGGGTTCTACTCCTAAGGACCCCTTGTATAAGATATTAGATGAGTTGAGATCCCTTAAGTTGTGGAAAGAAAAACAAGAGAGAAAAGAAAAAGGTAAAAAAAGAGTGGAAGAAATAAGTCAAGATGAAAGAGAGAAAATAAGAGAGGAAGAAAGAAGAAAAATAATGAAAGAAATGAAAAGAGAAAAACATGCCTCCTATAGTAGTCATGACTCTTGCAAGAGTTTAAGTGAAGAACTTAGCGACTATTATAGAGGGCGTCATAGTTCACATACTAAACATCACTCCCAAAGAAGAGAAAAGGATAGAAGGCCTCAAGAGGTTAACATTAGCCTCCCATATTTCCACGGAAAAGATAATGTTGAGGCCTACTTAGATTGGGAAATGAAGGTTGAACAAGTCTTTGCTTGCCATCATATTAGCGAAGAGAGAAAAGTTCCATTGGCTACCCTTAGCTTTCAAGGGTATGCCCTCTATTGGTGGACTTCCCTTGTTAAAGAACGAAGGATTCATGAGGATCCTCCAGTAGAGTATTGGAATGATCTTAAGAGTGCCCTTAGGAAGAGGCACATTCCCTCCTACTATGAAAGGGAGCTTATGGACAAGCTCCAAAGGCTTAGACAAGGGAGTATGAGTGTTGAAGAATATAGACAACAAATGGAATTACTCCTTTTAAGAGCTGGACTTAGGGAGGAGGAAAGAACAAGCATAGCTAGGTTCCTTAGTGGGCTCAATATGGAAGTGAGGGACAAGGTTGAACTCCTTCCATATAGGGACCTAGATGAGCTAGTCCAACTTTGTATAAGAGTGGAGCAACAACTTAAAAGAAAGCCTTCTTCAAAATCTTATGGCTCTCACTCTTATCCAAGGAAGGACCAAGCCCATGGAATTTTAGGGGCTGCACCTTCAAAACCCAAGGAAGATAAGGGTAAGACCATAGAGAAATACACCCCTAAGACTAGTTCCCAAGAAAGGACTAGCAACATTAAATGCTTCAAATGTCTTGGGAGAGGTCACATTGCCTCTCAATGCCCCACAAAGAAAACCATGATCATGAGGGATCAAGACATTTATAGTAGTCAAGAGGAGACTACTTCTTGCCCTTCCTCTAGTGGAAGTGAAGATGAAGTAAGGGGTGAAGAGTCTAGTGAGGAAGTCTACCCTCATGAAGAAGGTGACCTCTTAATGGTTAGAAGGCTCCTTGGAGGTCAATCTTGTGATCTATCTCAATCCCAAAGAGAGAACATCTTTCATACAAGATGCAAAATTTTAGATAAAACTTGTTCTCTCATTGTGGATAGTGGATCTTGTTGCAATTGTTGTAGCACAAGATTAGTTTCCAAGTTGAACCTCACTATCATTCCCCACCCAAAACCTTATAAACTTCAATGGCTCAATGAGCAAGGGGAAATGATAGTTAACCAACAAGTGAAGGTACCTTTCTCCATTGGGACATATAAGGATGAAGTTAATTGTGATATAGTTCCCATGGAGGCAGGACATATTCTGTTAGGAAGGCCGTGGCAATTTGATAGGAAGATCATTTATAATGGCCTAACTAATGAGATTAGCCTCACCCATCTTGGCACTAAATTTGTGTTGCATCCTCAAACACCTTCACAGGTGGCCAAAGATCAACTAACTATGAAAGATAAGAGGGATGAGGAAGAAAAATTAGAAAAACAAAAGAAAAAGAAGGATAGTAAGGTCTTGTCTTCAAAGGCCAGGGGGAAGGAAAAAGAGGGAAAGGATTCCTCCAAGAAGATTGTTAAGAAGGAAAATCATTTTGCAACAAAAGGTGATATTAAAAGAGCACTCCTTCTTAAACAATCTTTCTACCTTCTCCTATCAAGGGAAACATCCCTTAGCACTGCCACAATTCCTACATTTGAGACCTTACCCCCAAAGGTCCAAGAACTCTTACATGAATTTGGTGATATATTTCCCAAAGAGATACCCCCTGGGCTACCTCCTTTAAGGGGAATAGAACACCAAATAGATTTAGTCCCAGGAGCAAGCCTTCCTAATAGGCCAGCCTATAGGACTAACCCTCAGGAGACTAAGGAGATAGAGTCTCAGGTTAAAGAATTGTTGGAGAAGGGCTGGGTCCAAGAGAGCCTAAGCCCATGTGCTGTGCCAGTGTTGTTGGTGCCCAAAAAGGATGGTACGTGGAGAATGTGTACAGATTGCAGGGCCATCAACAACATCACTGTAAAGTATAGGCACCCCATTCCTAGACTTGATGATCTGCTTGATGAGTTGCATGGTGCCAATATCTTTTCAAAAATTGATCTTAAAAGTGGTTATCACCAAATCAGGATGAAAAAGGGTGATGAGTGGAAAACTGCTTTCAAGACCAAGTTTGGTTTGTATGAATGGCTAGTGATGCCTTTTGGGCTCACTAATGCACCAAGCACCTTTATGAGGCTTATGCATCATGTCTTAAGGGATTTCATAGGTAGATTTGTAGTTGTTTATTTTGATGATATTTTAGTGTATAGTAGGAGCCTAGATGATCACTTAGGACATCTCAGACAAGTTCTTTCAGTCCTTAGGAAAAACACCCTCTATGCAAATATAGAGAAGTGTACCTTTTGTGTAGATAATATAGTTTTCTTAGGTTTTGTAGTTGGTAGAAATGGGGTCCAAGTGGACCCTGAGAAAATCAAGGCCATCCAAGAATGGCCCACCCCAAAAAGTGTGGGAGATATTAGGAGCTTCCATGGGTTAGCAAGCTTCTATAGAAGGTTCGTTCCTAATTTCTCTACAATTGCATCACCTCTCAATGAGCTGGTGAAGAAGAATGTGGCATTTACCTGGGGTGAAAAACAAGAGCAAGCCTTTGCTTTGCTCAAAGAAAAGCTTACTAAGGCACCTGTTCTAGCTCTTCCTGACTTTTCTAAAACTTTTGAGCTAGAATGTGATGCCTCTGGAGTGGGAGTTGGAGCTGTATTGTTACAAGGTGGGCACCCTATTGCTTATTTTAGTGAAAAACTTCATAGTGCCACCCTCAACTACCCCACCTATGATAAAGAGCTTTATGCCTTAATAAGAGCCCTCCAAACTTGGGAACATTACCTTGTTTCCAAGGAATTTGTCATTCATAGTGATCATCAATCACTTAAGTACATTAGAGGGCAAAGCAAGTTAAACAAGAGGCATGCAAAATGGGTAGAGTACCTAGAGCAATTTCTATATGTTATCAAATACAAAAAGGGAAAAACAAATGTGGTAGCTGATGCCCTCTCTAGGAGACACACATTGTTTTGCTCCCTAGGAGCTCGAATTTTAGGATTTGATAATATTAGGGACTTGTATGCTTTAGATGAACATTTCTCTCCCATTTATGAGAGTTGTGGGAAAAAGGCCCAAGATGGATTCTATTTGGCTGAGGGGTATTTGTTCAAAGAGGGAAAGCTTTGCATACCCCAAGGATCCATTAGGAAATTACTTGTGAAAGAGAGCCATGAGGGTGGGCTCATGGGCCACTTTGGGATAGACAAGACCCTTGTCTTACTCAAAGAAAAGTTTTATTGGCCCCATATGAAGAAAGATGTCCATAAGCATTGCACTAGGTGTGTGGCTTGTTTACAAGCCAAGTCTAGGGTGATGCCTCATGGGCTATACACACCCTTACCCATCCCATCTACACCTTGGGTAGACATTAGTATGGACTTTGTCCTTGGGCTTCCTAGAACCCAAAGAGGTGTAGACTCTATCTTTGTGGTGGTGGATAGGTTTAGCAAGATGGCACACTTTATACCATGCCACAAGGTGGATGATGCTTCCCACATCTCAAAACTCTTTTTCAGGGAAGTTGTGAGACTCCATGGTTTGCCTAGGACCATTGTGTCAGATAGAGATGCTAAGTTCCTTAGCCACTTCTGGAAAACCTTATGGGCTAAGTTAGGAACTAAACTTGTTTTCTCTACCACTTGTCATCCACAAACTGATGGGCAAACAGAGGTAGTGAATAGGTCTTTATCCACCCTTTTAAGGGCTCTTCTGAAAGGCAACCATAAGTCTTGGGATGAGTATCTTCCTCATGTAGAATTTGCCTACAACAGGGGGGTTCATAGAACCACCAAGCAGTCCCCTTTTGAGGTTGTCTATGGGTTCAATCCCCTAACACCGTTAGACCTCATTCCCCTCCCACTGGACACTTCTTTAATACATAAAGAAGGGGAATCTAGGTCAGAATTTGTAAAGAAGATGCATGAGAGGGTTAAGAACCAAATAGAGAACCAAACAAAGGTGTATTCAACTAAAGGCAATAGAGGAAGAAAAGAGCTAGTTCTTAATGAGGGTGACTGGGTTTGGCTCCATCTTAGGAAGGATAGATTCCCTACTAAAAGGAAATCCAAGCTTAGCCCTAGAAGGGATGGACCTTTTCAGGTTTTGGAGAGGATCAATAACAATGCCTATAGGTTGGACCTCCCAGAAGAGTATGGAGTCAGCACCACTTTTAACATTTCTGATTTAACTCCTTTTGCAGGTGGAGCTGATATTGAGGAGGAGGAACTAACAGATTTGAGGTCAAATCCTCTTCAAGGGGAAGGGGATGATGCAATCCTCCCTAGGAAGGGACCAATCACTAGAACCATGAGCAAGAGGCTCCAAGAAGATTGGGCTAGAGCTGCTGAAGAAGGCCCTAGGGTTCTCATGAACCTTAGGGTAGATTTCTGAGCCCATGGGCCAAGGTTGGGTCCAATTATCTTTGTACATATTAGACTAGGATGTCATTATATTTGGTCCTTGTATATAGGGCTCCATATTGTAGGTAGGGTACCCTAGAAATATAGGATTTTTCAGCCCTTGTATTTTTTGGGCACCTAGACTAGTTTTTGTATTAGGGGTAGTTTTGTAATTTCACATGCACTAAGTGGATATTTGATGTGTGTGGTTGGAAATAAATTTAATTGAATTGGTAGAAGCCCAATCCAATTAAATTTTAGAGGGGGAGGTGAGCATTTGCTTACTACACCCCATTGCTACATCATATAGTCACACTTTGTGCATGTCCTTCATGCTTTTCATGCCTCATGACACCTAAGCACACTTAGTGGAGAATCTTGTAATTGATCTTGGATTAGTGGGCTGAACCATAACTAAAATTCACTAATCATAATTAGTGAAATTTTGGCTCCAAAGTTTGGCTCCACAAATTCAATTTCAAATTCAAGTGAAATTTGAATTTCCCTCCAATTTTGTGTGACACTTAGGCTATAAATAGAGGTCATGTGTGTGTATTTTTTTCTCAACTTTGATCATTTGAATATTAACTTCAGATTTCAGAGCTCTTTTTGAGCACAAAATTTCGTGCTCTTCTCTCCCTCTCCCTTCATTTATCTCCTTCTTCCTCCAAGCTCTTATCCATGGCCTCCTATGGTGGTGAGCTTCTTCTAGACTCATCTTCTCCTTGAAGTGGCGTCTCCTCTCTCTCTTCCTTCTCCATTCCGCTGCCATTCATCTTCCAAGAAGCAAAGGAATCCATTGATGAAGAAGATCCTAGGCCTACAAGCTCCAATGGAGCTTCCATCAACGATCGCCTAGACCTATATTGACAATCACTGGGTCCACCTCTTGATCCTCCAACCGTCTTGTCCTACCTCTGTGCTTCGTCTTCGGGATACTATCCCAAGTCTTCGATACCACCTCCTTGTCATCTCAAACTCATCCTCGCATAGTGACCAGTCGTCTTCATCACCATTTCCTATAAATGCAGAAATCGACTCCTCATCATCCCCACCCTTTCGTCGTTGTCTAAAACACCCCATGATTGTTTCTCTACTAAAGATCTCTTCCATCACAGGTATAGAAAAAAGTTACCATTGATCCAAAGCTTCCTAACATTGCCTTCTGTTGTAAAGGTTTAGGTTTAACAAAGAACCCTCACATATTCAAAACGAGTCATCATCTATGTCTCTTATGCAATGCGCACCATGACCCCCATATTCTCTACTATCTTCATGAAGCATAATTCACTCCAAGTATTGAGGGGAAGGCCCTTGATCCTAACCCACACCATCCTGTGGCCTGGTATTAACTATGGCTTCCACTTTTGTACTGACTCAAATATATCACCCTACATCTCACCTCCACCAAAGATTAGGGCTTCAGTATCCTCAGATTCCTGACCAGTCAGACAAACTTGGTTGCCTCCCACATACTTGATACATATAGAGTTATACCCTTCTAGAAGAAAAACCTCCTACAAATTTGTCACCTTCTCAAGATGGTTCAACCATCCAACAAGAGATTTCTACAACCAATCTTCATTTGACACCGGTATGCGTAGGTTCTGGCCTTTCCATGGGTTAGAATCGGACAATAACCCTATTGGAACTCGTCTTGTATATTGGCACCCATCATACTTTCGATTGATCGCTTGTGCATAGGAGACATCTGTTGTCGTCCTTCTCTGATAAAGATCTTCGACATGGGTCCCATTACGTTGTATGACTTTATAATGCTACAATCTCCCCAAACTAAGATTTTGGCCACCCCTATTGTATTTGAGCAAGTTGACATGTAACTTCATTCATCCTATATATATCTAGTCCAACTCTCTTTCTAACTTCTTCAAATCTTCCATGCCTTTGAAGCAAACAAAGCCATACCTCAATCCCTGTCGATTTCCCTTCTTCACAACAAAGACTTCAATGATCGTTCCCCAATGGTTGAAAATCTTTCTTAGCTCCAGTGCAAAGTGATCCTCTAGGAAGTTGCAAAAGAAGAAGGAGGTGATACCTCACTCCATCATCTCACTAGATCAACTTTCAATGACATTTATACTTTTGTCATCTATGGTGTCCTTTTATAGCAGCAAGTTGTGTGATGAAGACATAAGAGTTTAATGGTATATATTGTTAAGAGTAAAAATTGTTGTGAGCCAATTAAAAACTATAATTAATATGATTTTTTATTTATGATATTATAAAAATCATTTGGCCACGATCATGTGTCACCATTCTATGTTGTGTGGGTCTACTATTTAATTTTTATTTTTATTTTTTGATTTTTTTCTCCTTTGCCCTTTCTCTTTTCATTCTTTCTTTCTCAATTTTTTCTTATTGTTTGTGTATAGCACGGGCAAGTGCCTAATTATTATAAAAATTAACATATTTATCATACATAATAACTTATTATTGAAAGATAGTGTAAAACATTATTGGGTGCATAACCTATTTTCTCAATTTATAATAGAACAATAAATTTAATTTCTAATAATGTAATTAAAATATATATTCAAGTTGATTTCTACTAAATATTTTCATTGAAACACCTTTTAATTTTTGTAATGGAAGAAAATGATTTCATGCTTTTTTTATGAGGCTTTCATGCTTGTTTGTTTACACATAAAATCATTTCTCTCGTTATTAGACGTTTTAATACGAAATTTATGACTATTATTGATTTGAGCATGTATTCTAATTACATTTCATAGTTTAACATTCATCTTTGTTTCTTGTGGTTAATTACTTGTCAAAGGCGGATACTTTGGAGAGGGGGAATAACACTACTTTTTTTTTTGGAAATATCGTTTGTGAGAAGAAATTCAATTACAATTATGGCAGGAGTATCGAGAAGTAGAAGGATAGAAGGAACTCCTCTGGTTACAAAATTCTCTATGTAAGTGGTTACAATCTGAAGGTGGAAATCTGCGATTTTTTAATGGTATTACGATTAGAAGGATGGAAAAGCAAAAATTAAAGCTCTCTAAATTCGAATGGGAAGTGGATTACTGCAAAGGATGAGCTAGAAAGAATCGCCACTGACTATTATGCTATTCCTTTTTGTCTAATAGGAAGTTTTCCTTGTTAGAGAAATGATGATTTGTTTAGATTAAGAATGAATTCCTCTTTGGCACAAATTTCTAGCTGTGGTTATTGGAATTAAATGTTCAATTAAAAGAAAAGAAAAAGTAATTGTATTGCTTGAAATTAAAAACCACATTTCGCTACAGAATTAAGTTTAAGTGTTATGTTGGATTTAGTGATTGGGCTTGAGGCCCAATCTATGTAGTAGCTCATCTTAATTCAAATATGGTAAATGCTATTTCCACTTTCCCATATTACTAAAACCTCCCCTTTATTTTTCTTTCCCAAAAATACCCAGGTAAATATACTCCCTTTAAATCTTAACATCATGAATGCTTTTTCGTTCTTGTTGAACATTGCTACGACAACAACCATGACAAACACAATCTTTACAAGTACCTTACCGGGAAACAAACCATGTCCTATGAAATTGGGGTTTCACTTCAAATTAAAAGTTGAAAAACTATAACATGAACAAGAAAGATACTCACAAATAAAGATATAGATGCAATCCAACATATTAAATTTCTCAATCAAATAGATACATTCCCCCTAGTCCACTCACCAAAACCCCCATCCCCCTTATAATTCTCATCATAAAAACAAAAGGACAAATGATTCTTCTCAAGCATATAATCTAAGTAATTAAGTAAAGCAATGTCCTTATGATGCCTTAACAATACTTCTCCACCAAAATTCTAATCAAAATATGCAAGCAATGATCCTTTACTTAACTAATTAAAAAACCTAATATAACCATTACAAAATTTACAAACACACAGAGTTACACTAGTACATGCTTTCTTGGATGATTCTTTGTTTTGTAATTATGACCACAACAACACTCCTGTTGTCGACACATATTCTAGAGTTGTCAAAACAGTTGCAAAACCCTACTTTGCTCTGGTTCACTAATACCTTTCCCACGTCTCCATCTCTCCTCTGAACCCGTGCTTGCATCGCTGTTGACAATAGTGGTGGAGAAACCTTATTGGCCAAGAGTTAGAAAGGGGAGTGTATTTACTGAGCATTATTGGAAAGAAAAAGTAAAGAAAGTGTATTAGTAATGGAGGAAGTTCAAATAGAAATTCCTTTCAAAGTATTAACCCAAATTATACGTGTGATTATTATACGGAAATTGCTAGGGGCACCCAGCAACATTGCTGGTGCACCCAGCAATTTTTTAAAAACCCAAAAATGCCCCTGTACTTTTTCCTTATATAAAAACTGTTTTTTTTTCATTCTTCCTTTTTGCTTTCTCTCTCCTGCATTTCCTCCACTCCAGTGCACGTTTTCTCCATTTTGGTGCGTTTTCTCCGTTCTGGTGCTTGTGTTGTGCGATTTTTGTCGGTGCTGGTTGTGTTTGTGCTCTTCTTTGGTGTGATATTTGTCAAGTAAGGTACGTAGCTGGTTTGTGTGGTTGATTGTTTATTTTTGGTAGTAGAATGGTGTAAGTTTGGATGCAAAAAATTTTCTTCTGGGGAAGACATTACAACTGCGGAAGAAAAAACTTGTTCCATGGAGGCTCGCGGAAGACGTGTTCCGTGAGACTCCACGGAAGAAGCAGTCTTCCGCTGCTGTAATATCAACTGCGAAAGATTGCTTCTTCCGTGGAGTCTCACGGAAGACGTCTTTCACGAGACTCCACGGAAGAAGCATTCTTCCGCAGTTGTAATATCAACTGCGGAAGACTGCTTCTTCCGTGGAGTAATTTGTTTTATTTTATGATTTTTTTGTTTTAAGATTATTTTGAATGTTATTTTGGTTAATTCTATTTGTAATTTATGTGAAACATAAAAATATATTTGTTGGTTGAATTGTTGATTTTTTTTTGCCTAGGTTGAGGTATTTTTTGGTTAAATGAGCTTTGTAGGTTATAATTTTGAAATTATATAATTAAAAGTTGAATTTGGTTATGTATATGTAGATTAAATATTTGTGTGAGGTTGTCAAATGTTGAATTAGTTTGATATTGATAGTTTGCAAATTTTTTTGGGTTGCTGTATTTTTCAAATTATTTAGTTGAATGTTGAATCAGGTGATAGTTATACTTTGAATTAAGATGGACGAAGATCAATGGACATATTACAGTGCGATGTGCGAAGAAGTTGATATGGATTTTCAAAACGAAGAAGAAGATTGTGGTGTGAATGAAGCATATGTTGATTGTTCAGATGTTTTTAATACTTCTCAAGTAATCATGTCGATCAGTTTTAATTGTTTGGTCTAATGTATGATTTGTGTAAAAATTAATATGTCGTGGTTGTGTCCTAGGTCTTTGAAACCCGAGAAGATGTTTTGAAGTGGGCTCGAACGGTTGCCCATGAAAATGGTTTTGTTGCAGTAATTATGGGTCTGATACATATACTGGCAGCAGAGGAAGAACTTCATTTGTCTTAATTGGGTGTGAAAGGAGCGGTAAGTACAAGGGTAGGAAGAAAGAATTTGTTAGAAAAGACACAGGTACTAGAAAATGTGGTTGTCCATTTAAGATTCGTGGAAAACCAGTGCATGGAGGTGAAGGTTGGGCGGTGAAGCTAATATGTGGGATTCACAACCATGAATTGGCGAAGACCTTAGTTGGACATCCATATGCTGGGAGATTGACAGATGATGAGAAGAATATCATTCCTGATATGACGAAGTCGAATGTGAAACCAAGAAACAGCAGCAATTGCACCACAATCAAACAAATCTACAATGCAAGAAGTGCATACCGTTCTTCAATCAGAGGAGATGACAGTGAAATGCAACACCTAATGAGGCTCCTTGAACGTGACCAATACATTCATTGGCATAGATTGAAGGATGGAGATGTGGTGCGTGATTTGTTTTGGTGTCACCCAGATGCAGTTAAGTTATGTAACGCATGTCATCTTGTTTTTTTATAGACAATACCTACAAAACAAATAGGTACTGGCTCTCATTGCTTGACATTGTGGGGGTTACACCAACCGGGATGACTTTCTCTGCTGGGTTTGCATATCTGGAGGGTGAGCGCGTGAACAATCTTGTATGGGCATTGGAACGATTTCAAGGTCTTTTTTAAGAAATGATCGCCTTCCTGTTGTTATTGTCACAGACAGAGACCTAGCCCTGATGAATGCTGTGAAAGTTGTGTTTCCGGAGTGTAAGAATTTGTTGTGCAGGTTTCACATAGACAAGAATGTGAAGGCAAAGTGTAAATCGCTTGTTGGTCAGAAGAATGCTTAGGACTACGTAATGGATAGTTGGGGTAACCTGGTAGATTGTCCTTCGGAGCAGGAGTTCCCTGAGCACCTTCAAAGGTTTCAAGTAGCGTGTTCCCCGTTGCCAATGTTCATTGAATACGTATGTGAGACATGGATTGTCCCACACAAGGAGAAATTTATCTTGGCCTGGACGAATAAGGTGATGCACCTAGGCAACACAACAACAAATAGGTATTTAAATGTTTTATTATATTAGTCAAGTTTCTTTTAATGATTGTTTGGAACATTATTGTTATTAATTTGTCTTCTCTGTTGTGTGTTTTAAATGTAGGGTTGAATCTGCTCATTGGTCTTTGAAGAGGATATTACAGAATAGCGTTGGAGACCTCTGTAGTGTTTGGGATGCAATGAACAACATGATGACGCTGCAGCACACTGAAATTAGAGCATCATTCGAAACAAGTACACATGTTGTTGGTCATGTTTTTAAGAAAACCTTATACAAGAGGCTTTTGGGAATGGTGTCAAGGTACGCTTTAAATGAAATTTCGGTTGAGTTTGAGCGCGTACGTCATTTGAAAGACAATGTGTCTTCTTGTGGGTGTGTCTTGAGAACCACGCTAGGTTTTCCTTGTGCATGCGAGCTACAAAGGTATGAGAGTGGCAGCATCCCACTGGATGCAGTCCATATGTACTAGAGGAGACTTAATTTTTCAGACCAAGGGCTATGTGAGGCCGAAGTGAGCATCAAGGAAGAGATGGATAGAATATATAAAAGATTCGATGAACTTGATGTTTGTGGGAAAGTTACTTTCAAGAGTAAACTCCGAGAATTTGCGTTTCCCGATGAGACCTCTATGTGTCCTTCTCCAACACAGGTTAAGACGAAAGGTGCCCCGAAAAATGTAATGAAAAGAAGCGAAAGATCGACAAAGCGTGATCCATCTTATTGGGAGTATGTTGTTGCTTATCATTTGGTTCAAAACAGCAACACCTCAATCAGACCCAGTGCATCATCTTTTGCACCACTGAAGCTAGCAAGGATGATCCCCATGTTGGATCAATTTCCGCCATTTATGCATGGTTTCATTGAGGATGTTGTTGATGTGAAAGCGGATGGTAATTGTGGATATCGGTCAGTTTCCGCTTTGTTAGGTATGGGAGAAGAGTGCACGGAGAGATATGAACAGCTAAGGTTGTCCCTACACGTGGATGGGTTATCCAAGGTATGTGTTTTATGCTTTTTAAAAATATAAGTAATGTTTACATGACTGACACGTGTATTTGTTATTTGATTTAGGTTAGTATGGACAAATGGATGGATATAACGGATATGGGATATGTAATTGCGTCAAGATATAATGTAATCCTTGTATCATTATCACGACAACAGAGCTTCACATTTTTTCCTCTCAGAAGTCAACCACCGGCCAAATCTGCTGCGCAACACATAATATGCGTCGGCCATGTGTATGGCAATCATTTTGTTCAGGTCCATTGAAAATTCGTTTACTCAGATAATTTCAATTATTGAATGTGTTGGTTTGTTTGTTTAACTTAGTATTGTAATTTCACTTACAACAGGTTTTTCTGAAAGATCGTCGTCCCTTACCGCCTATGGCATTGTTGTGGTCAAGCAATGCGTATTCGGAGGCAAAACAATGGCCAACTGCATATGTAGGTAGAATGCAACAATACTTAAGCCTAATGACAATTAATACAACGCATGTAGACCTAAGCGGACACTGAACTTGTAATATTTATGTATGTATATGTACATTGGATTTATGGTCATGTAATTAATCAATTGTTCCGTGAACAAGTGTTACTGTGTCAAATTGTTATATTTATGTTGAACTGAATGGTAGTTATATGTTTCTAATAAGCCGAAAATAAACTTTTTTGATTTTTGGTGCCTTCATTTGAGATGTGATTCGATAGAACGGGGCGCTGCTTTTATTTTTTTTGGGTTCCTTGACGTGCAAACATGCTAAATAGTGGCCCTGGACAGTCTCAAGCGGCTCCCACATAATTTTAAAAAAAGCCCAAACAGGAGTACTTAGGCATGTTTCTAAAAGGCACAAAACCAATTTTTTTTATTCTTTAGTGTACGTATATATATGGTTAAAATATATAATTTCAGAATAGTTATAAATGTTAACATTTAAATTACCAATTATTTTATCTTCTTTATTTTATATATTCAAATGCCATTATAAATGTGACTCATGTGTGTGGTTTATATTTAAATTTCAAACCATATATTTATAGAGAGACAAACAAAAGTCATAAATGATGTAAGTAAATGTGTTTTATGACATACATAAACAAATACAAAAATTAATAATTTAAGTACAATAAAAATATAAATCCTAATCTATGCGGCGTCTCTAGCGCGGCCTAAGACTTCCATCTGCGGTGTCACCTCTAGCTCTCCTCAGACAACGAGTCATGATGTCATGTAAGTCAGTGCCCTCAGTGACCATCCTGAGGTTGATGACCCGCTCCAAATCCTCAACAATCGCTCCTAAATCTTGAGCCATCCCCTGACATCCTTCGCAGTGAACCTATCACAGTCAAAATAACAAAGTCAGTATCACATTTTAAAAAAATTTAAATTATGAAAAACTACAGAAGTTATGCTTACCACTGAATGCGTAGGGAGATCGGTCGCGACTGAAACCTCGGGGATGGGTGGCTTGACGAACTCCTTATGATGAAGGGGAGGCGGATGTCTCGGCGCAGCAGTCTCCTCGGTCCGCGTGACGAATGGGTGCAATATCCGAAAAAACCACTCCATGTAGTCTGCCGCCACCTGTTCAGGAACTACACAGAGCTCCCCTGAAGGCACCAAATGATCTGGAAAATTCAGCCACCGGTCATCTATATCATCACCCGTCAAAGAATCACAAACCGGCGGCGGAGGGACCGTTTAAAGGTAGCCAAACTGTCGAAGAACCCGCTCAAGTCAAACGTACACCACAATCTGACCCCATCTGAGCTGGCCGGTGTACGACGATATCAAGTCAAAGGCCCTAACTCGCCGGTGCTCACCATAGGGCATCCAGCACATGTCAGTCACACTCAAGGCATCCAAACGTCTCCGATATGGGGCTCCCTTGATCCCCGTAATATGAGCCTTACCCGTAAGCCACCTGCAGGCCCGTGGGCTCCCCTCATCATAAGCATAATGAATGACGGATGTATGCACTATAGGAAAGTGCTCGTATATCCAGCCCTACAAAGACATAGTCAACATCAATACAAAAAAAAAAGATTCAATGCTACTTCATATTAAATTATTAGTGATAATACGTACCTGGAGAAGTGTAATATAACCGCCCAGCTGCCGTGTAGAGGCCTGCGAAGCGTCATTCAGATGGTTGTACATGTGGACTAATGCAGCCGCCCCCCAGGTGAATCCCCCTGTCTGGGCCAGGTCCCTGAAAGCCTCCAAGTGCACGACATGTACATGGGTTGAACTCTTATTGGCGAAAATAGTACAACCCACCAAGTGGAGCAGATACGTGCGGGCTGCTACAACCCATCGTCTGGTCCTGCACTGGCTCTGATAAAAGTCTCGAAGCCACCCCAACCGGACATGATGCCCACCAGCCTGTCGGGTCTCAAATGTAGCCTCTTCATGACTGACCTCAAGAAGCTCCGTCAGTAGACTAATGGCGTCTGAAGTAACAAGCGGCTCGAACGTATGCAGCGCGCTAGTGATGGGAAGGTGTAGGAGTGACGCCATGTCATCCAACGTGATTGTCAACTCGCCTACTAGCAGGTGGAACGTGCTAGTCTCGCGATGCCACCTCTCGACGAAGGCGGATATCAGTCCAGGATCAGTGGTGATAACAGAACACCTGATCAGTGGACTCAATCCGGTGCCAGCAATCAACCCTTCGATCTCAGGCGCTGGTCTCCCAATTTTATCTACTTTTCTACCGTGGGAGACCAACTTCAGATCGGGTCGTTCCTAAATTGAATAACAATTTACAATAACGTGTATATAAAAAACAATCCAACTACAAATAATTTTTATGTAATTAGTCAACATTAAAAACTACGTACCCGTCCACTCCAGATGCTGTGTGTGACATGCTCAGCAAAATCGGTCGTGTGGTCCATCGGGGAAACCCTCATCTGCAGCAGGTGACCCCAAGCTCCCATCAGTAGCCACTCCCTCTATCTGAACAGCATCGGCGGTGCCTGTCATCTCTGGGGTGGCATCAGACACATGAGGAACATCCTCATGCAACTGAGGCACATCCTCAGGTCTCTCTGTCACGTCCTCACGCAGATGAACCTGTTGCCTACGTGCTGAAGCAGTAGGTCTGCGACGCAGAGGAACATCAGCCTCATGCGTATCCTCACTAATGTCTCTACCTCTACCAGCTCCTAACGCACAACCTAAACCTCGTGTTCTAACCATGATCTGAAATCATGAAGAACATTTATTTTTTCCGGTCAAATTAAATATTCAAATAATTGGTAACAAAGCTTTGTCATTACAAATTTGTTCAAACACATGTTTTGTATGTTTCTTACTAATTTGGTCAAATTAAGTTTTCAATGTTTCTTGACAGGTTGCAGGCTATTAGATTAGATTACACAAATTTCTTTTCAATATCAAAATAAATTTAGAAACAGAAACTTTGTTTTCTTGTCTCATATTTTTTCTTAATTACAAGTGTAACAGTAGTCTAATAGTTGCATATTATTATCCTAACTTACCTTTTTTTTTCTTAACCCTCTCATTCATCAGGGAAAAATAATCCTAACTAATCCACATAATTTATGGAGTGTATACAGTCATTTATACATCCTAACCAAATGATAGCAAATAACAATTCAATTTAGACATCCTAACCAAATGAAAGCAAAATACAATAAGTGATGTATCAAAATTAGGGAGTTTGTGTAAGTTAAATACCATATACACTTTGTAATAGCAAATAAATGAAAAATAATAATTACTAATATCATTAAATTGGTGGTTCAGACAAAATTTTCAAAAAAAATAACCAAAAAACACCAAAACATGCTCCGCGGAAGACGTTTCAAATGTTCTTCCGCGAGAAGGATAGCTTGCCTGCGGAAGAAGGTTCCACAGGTTCTTCCGCGAGCAGGAAATGTTGCCTGCGGAAGAAGGTTCCGCAGGTTCTTCCGCGGGATCCGCGGAAGACATAGTTCTTCCGCTGGAGCCCACGGAAGAACCTCCGGAACCATCTTCCGCTGGATCCAGCGGAAGAACCTTCGGAACCTTCTTCCGCCGGAACGCGCGGAAGAACCTTCTCCCCTTTCTTCCATAGGTTCCCGTGGAAGAACTCCTTCTTCTGCTTCAATATCCAACTGCCCCTCCCACATGCGTTGAAAAAGGTTCTTCTCGCGGAAGGACCTTCGTCTTCAACCTCAGCCACCACACATCACTCATGTCGTCTATCATACGACCATTAACGCTTCCAAATGAAGACACGAGGTTAGAACACTAACCTGGATGGTGGAAGAAACGAACAAAGCTAGTCAATGGAGGATGCCAATACCTGTGGAGGAGAAGGGAACCAAATTTCAAAGCGCGGAAGAAGAAGCTTGCCATTGTATACACAGAAGACGAAGGAAGAAGACAAACCTTTTTGGAAGGAAGGAGAAGAACGAAACCAAGGAAGAAGAAGCTTGCGGGGAGGTTGTTGGGTGCACGGGAGAAGAAGAAAACCACGGAAGAAAACGTTTTTTTAAAACGGAAGAAGAAGAAAATGTTTTTTTTTTAAAATATATTAACTTTTATTTTTTAAATGAAGGGTATTTTAGGAAGTTCATTCAATTGCTAGGTGCACCAGCAATCAACAGCCTTATTATACGTGTGATCAAAATCATAATTGAAGTACAGAACTTCTAATATGTATTTGTGATAATAGATTGCATTTTGGTCTAAAACAAAATTATCATGTCCCTACTCTAAGACATAATTATTGTCTTCAAGGGTTTTGGTTAGGAAAGAAAAACCAATCATCTCATACTCCTATAAATATAATTAATATCATTATAACATATAAATATTTACTCCACATCGTCAATATAAAATCTTTATCAACTTACCGTATGTTTGGGTACTGTAAAACCGTGGCGAGTGACCAAAATCACATAAAATTTGTAGTTTTCTCACAACAATGAAGAGTAATTGTGCCTTCACCATGGAATTAAAATTGATTTTCTCTACCCAGCACCACCCCAAATATATGCTTAAGTGCCAAAGTGTCTTTTGAAAATAATTATTTATTTCTTATAATGTATCTGTCTTGTCAAAACATTCATAGTTAATGAAAAAATCTCAAAAATTGATTCACTCAATAGCTTATCACAATTAACATTCATTGGAGTTCAACCTTTTCAATTATCCACTTTAGACACTTCGTCATTTGTCAATCTTTGACACATCAAGTGTTTATAAGGAAACTCTCACTCAATTATTTTCACCTTAACAAACTTTCTAATATAACATTTATACGTAGAATTTAGGCTTATAAAAATTAGGTTAAATATCATTTTTGATCTTTTATATTTTTTTAAGTTTTAATTTCATTCTTTTTTTTTATTTATATTAATATTTCATTAACTTTTAAATTTAAAAATAATTAATTTAAGATAATGATGATAGCTAAAAACTTTCATTATGTCTTTTAGAAACAAACAAATCTAAATAGCAAGACTAAAAGTTAATTTTGCCTCCCCACAACCTCTTATGACCTAGAGTCAAGTTCGAAGAGCCACGCCTCAATATGTATCTGCTAACTTTCCATGTTACCGACAATAACAATTAATTGAGTAGTTAACAACTTAACACTCATTAATTTAATTCCAGCTTTTGCTACATGGTTCGGCAAAAAGTTGTTTATGTTTTTAGTGGATGGTAATAAGAAAATTAAAGAATGACCTGTTTCTGTTTGAATATTTATGCCACAGGCTACAGCGAAACTTCTGCATCGCTGCTGGTAGGAGCAAACTTACCAAAATTGGTAGAAGTAAAGTAAAACATTTATGAGAAATCAGAACTACAGTACATATACTTACCAAAATTAATAAAAGGAAAGTAAAAACATTAATGAGGAATCAATGCATATACTTGTCAAGGTATAATTGGGTTGATTGAACAGAGACTAAGTTATTATAAATTCCTAATATAATCAATTTTTTATTTTCACGGATAAAAAAATGCATATAATTGTCAAAATCGACCAATAAATCTAACTCTGTTCATTAAATTATATGAAATTTTCTAATATCCGAGTTTAATTTTGACTAATAAAAAAATAAATAGTTACCAAAATTGTCAGGGAGAGGTGATTCAATTCAAGATTGAATCGGCAATCGGCAAGGGTGATGAACCCATACTTCTGGAGCTACGTTTGGAGCAATTGGCAGCCATCATCAATAAATATAGCAGCAATCAGTGCCCCAGATTGTTGAAAATCATTCCACTTGTTGCAACCCTGAAAAAAAGTTCACATGATGGGTTACTGGAATTTCAAGCTTTGCTGCATTCACAACTCACAAAAGTAGTAATGTATGATAGGTTTAATTCATCTTTTCCAATCAAAATTTAAACAGATACTTTTATGACTAGACCAGTACTGTTGTTTTGATTGAATTAATTGTGATATGATATGGGTACCTTGTTACATTGGATACACATATCTTGACTTAAGATAGGCAAATCTAGTACTTTGAAATCCCTGGAAAACTGTCACTCATTGCAAGGATCTTTTTTTTCCCCTACATTCTCGTTTTCGTTATTCATGGAGGAATTTTATGCTTTCTATTTCATTATGACATTACATTATATATACTAAAATCCATCAAGTTCAGGGGCCTAGTAACAAGAGTTTGAATAATTTGAAGGATCATTTCCTAATCTTACATTAATATGAAACAATTTTTGGTTGATTAAACATAAAGACAATTGATAATGTTGATATGGATCTATTATACAGTTTGTATTTAGTATTGGGTTGACTCCATATAATAATTCTCATAGCTCACCTTTATCTTATCTTTTATTTCACTTCTCAGGCAATAATTACAAAAATATTTTGAATTAAGGATATCAAGAATTCAAACTCAACAAATTTTCAGAAATTTTTTTAGAATCTTATTTTTTAGTTATTACCATTTGCAAACAGAGGCCAAAGGAATAAATAAACTCTGAAAGCATAAAATTTTGGTTGTGGTAGCGAAGTTTCAAACAATCTCTTTAACATTGACACAGAGGTTCCGCTACTTCTCTAGTGCTGCTTCGTTTGTCTCATGCAAATTTTTAAGTAAGTTAAAAATCCAAATTATATTTTCGAAAAGGTCAAATCAAGCCTAAGAAAAACCTTATAATATATAACAAGTTAGGCAAGGACCTTGAATTTTTTAAATAAGCTAGACTTATTTAAGCAAAACTTTATTCTACCTACTTTTTTCCACCCCTAATCCTGCATTGCTATGTCATGCTAGCCTTGAAAACGACAAAAACCGTTTAATGCGTGTGAACAAGTAACAGTAAACAAGACACCTCCTTAGGTGATCATCTACTCGAACTTAATGCAACAAAGCTAACATAAGTCTTCCCTAATGGGCTTGGCCGACGAGACCCGACTAGGAAGAAAGTGGGCATTACTTGAACTCGACGGCAAATTTCCCAAAGGGACTACTTTTTGAAACTATTTTCGCAAATGGTGCTCTTTTGGAACTTATTCTTGCATGGGGTTGTTTTTTTATATAAACTGCATGGAAGTCACCAGTCCCATTGGAGATTTTGGGGTGGCGTGAACACGTGGCACTGGTCTCGCCAGTGTCACTGGCGATTTGAGCTTGCATGGGACTCGCCAGTTTGACTAACGAGTTGCGCTAGGGGAACTTTTCCAGGCTAGGGTTGTAGGCACGCGAAGCAGGTGAGCATCAGCTTTTTCAGGTTGGAAATAGCCAAGTGGCACTGGCGAATTACGCTGGAGTTGGAAATAGCCAGCAGCACTGGTGAATTGCCCTTGGAATAGTCATTGTCAATGGCGAGATCATTAGCTTTAAATAGGCCCTCTTCTTCCACATTTGTTGTGCGTTTTAAATATTGCTCAGTTTTCCAAATTGTTTGCTATCCGATTTTTATAATTGTTGAACCTTTTGTTCTTCAAGTCAGCCTTCAAGGTATGAAGTTCGTAATGAAATGTGTGTGGCATGAAATTAAATTTTATGAAGTAATTTTTTTGACACCGGAAAAAAGTTTGAATGTGAAGTTTTTATTATAATTTTTTTTAATTAAGTTGTATTCTTTTTAATTAAATTTGTGAGGGTTGAAGTAAAAGTCTGTTTTAAAAAAAAAATTTGTCTCATAATATTTATTTGAAGAAAATATCTAGAGTCGGAAAATTGTTTTGAATACGAAGTTTTTAGTCATTTTATAATTACATTAGGTTGGTGTTGATGTTGTGTTACCGTCTTAAAAATTTATAAGCCTTCTTTGAAGTATGTTTAAAATCCAAAATTTTTGTGGCATAATATTTATTTGAAGTAATTATTTTGAGTATGGTAAATTTTTTAAATATGAAGTTGTAGTATTTTTTTAATTAGATTAGGTTGGGGTGTTGATGGTTTGTTTGTGTGTGTTAAAAATGTATGAGCCTTGAATTTCAACCTTGTTTAAAATCAAAAATTTATTTGGCATCATATTTATTTGAAGTAAGTATTTTGAGTGCGGAAAAAATTTTCAATATGAAGTGTGTAGTATTTTTTTTAATTAGATTAGCTTGCTGTTAATGTTTTGCTCGTGTGACTTTATACTAATAACTTGGTTGATGCTTTGTAATGTAATTAAAATGTCTACTTTGAAAGTGTTCCTTTGTTCTGCCTTTTTTAATTTTTAGTTTTTACTTTTAAGTTTGTGACATCATATTTAATTAATGACCTTTATTTATTTTTAAGTTATTATTGTTAAGATTAATTACTACTTTTTGCTTCGTTGATGGATTATTTTGCTTTTAAAATTAGTACCTTCAAATCGTTCAACTATTTTAAGTCTTTTTCGTCATATTTAGTTGAAGTTAATAATTTTTATTTAGAATAAAGTTTTAATGAGAAGTTTCAGTAAAAAGGTTTTTTGTGATTAGATTTATTTATTTTGAATTTATTATTATTTTGATTAATTATTTACAATAGTGTTTTTGTAGGTACATGATGAATTCAATTATAACAGTGTTATATTTCAATGGAAGTGTATATGAAGAGAATGATGGTGTAATATTTGAAGGCAGTAAAAAAGTGATTCAGATTAAACGTGGAATTAGTTTCAATGCTTTGAAAAAAAAATTGGAGATAAGGTCAAGTTAGAAAATAATTAAACTATTTCTGCTATCAGTTGTAGATTTTTAGTTTCTGAAAAATATGTTGCTTTGCAAATTTGTGATGACGAAGATGTTGAAACCATGCTCGAAAGTTTTCAACAACAAAATCAAATGTCAGTTTTGGAATTGTACGTAAAAAAGGATGTGGTTGGTGGTTCTATGTTTCATTCTGCAAATTCTCTTACATCATGCGGAAATAATTTATCTAATAATGAGGCGCAACCGCCAACAAATGTGAGCAACTTACATGGTGATGAAGATGATGATGATGATGATTATCTTATGTCTAACTCATACGTTGAAGAGTCTTTAGACAAAGATGATAGTGTTGACGGTATATCTGATACTGACGATGAAGTCGCCGACATGATTCAACCAGTAAGAATTGTTCACCCAGCAGAAGGTATAATATATTAAATAAAAAAATAGGTGAATACATTTATCATTTGATGTCAATTCTATTTAATGTTAAATAAGTATGATTTGAATTTTTTTTAACTATTAGGTGTACAAGGAATTGAAAATCCATTTTGGAATGATGCTTTGCATTATAACAATATCAACTGGAGTCATCCTGATGAGGAAGACATTTGTGGTTTGGAGATGTCATCGAGTTTTAATGTTGGACAAAAATTATATGTTGGCATGAATTTTGATACTAAAGATGCGGTAAAAAATGCACTGAAACAATATGTTATGAAGGTGTATCAAACTTTTAAAGTTGTTGAAAGCAAATCGAACAAGTATGTTGTTTGTTGCTTGAATAAAGCGCAGAGTGTCCTTGCCCATTCTATATGAGGGCAATTTTATCTAAAAAACTTATTCATGGAAAGTCACACAATGGGGTGGACCATATACATGTCTCAATATGACCATGACACAAGATCACAAGAAGCTTGATTCAGATTAAATTGCCACTTGTGTAGTGGGTACGTATTTTATGTTCATATTATGCTACTTTTGCGTTAATTGTCATTTTAATTTTGTTATTCTATTAACAGGCATGATCAGAGAAGATCCATCAATAAAAGTTTCTTTGATTCAAGAGAGGATTAATAGTGAATTTGCCTACAAGGTGTCGTACAAAAAAGCTTGGTTGGCGAAGCAAAAAGCCATTGCACTTGAATATGGCGATTGAGAAGAGTCATATGCGAAACTTTCGTCGTGCCTAACACACATGCAAAATCATTCTCCTGGATCATATTTTCAAATAATACATGACGATTTTATTGTTGGGAACACAGTTAGTCGCGAACACCATCAGTTTCATAGAGTGTTTTGGACTTTTGGTCAATGTAAGGAGGCTTTCAAGTTTTGTAAGCCAATCATACAAGTTGACGACACACATTTGTACGGAAAATACTGAGGGACCCTCTTAATGGCCACATCACAAGATGGAAATGGTGATGTCCTTCCTCTAGCATTCGTCGTGGTCGAAGGTGAGACGTTAACAACGTGGTCATGGTTTTTGGCACACTTGCGTGAACACGTCACAGATAAAAATGGTATTTGTCTCATATCTGATCGTCACGTGAGTATAAAGTCTGTTGTGACTAACGAAGCACTTGGTTGGCAACCTCCCCACGGTTATCATGTTTACTGCGTCCGACACATAGTAAGCAATTTCAATCGCAAATTCAATAATGCCAAACAAAAAGAAATGTTGAAGAAATTGGGTAAGATTTCATTTATCATAGTCACGTTAATTTAAGTTTCATGTATACTTCAAATTATTGTTGCTAACTAATTTCATGCAGGCTACACTCCTTGCAAGCATATTTTTGATCAAAATTTAAAAAAATTCCATCAACTGAGTCGAGCTATAGCAACATGGATTGATCACATTTCAAAGGAAAAATGGACCATGGCTTATGATAGAGAAGGACATCGATATGGCCACATGACAACGAACCTCTCAGAATGTATAAATAAGGTATTGAAGGATTGTCGCAACATACCGATAACAGCATTGGTCAAATCAACATATAATAGGTGTCGAAAGTACTTTGTTGATCGTGGCCGCCAAGCCCAAAGACAGTTAAATGAAGGACAAGTATATTGTTCTAAGCTTGTTAAAGAACTTAGAAAAAATCAAGATCAAGCTTGTTCGCACATCGTTCGTGTGTATGATATCCACTCGACAAGGTTTGAAGTAGAGGAAACCTTCAATCCTATAACGCAACGTGGCGGACAAAAGTGGGCAGTTAACTTGAATGGTCATTATTGTCAATGCGGAAAGTATTTTGCGCTTCACTATCCATGTTCACACATTATTGCACCAATATATAGATGTTGTTTACACAAATGAGCACATCTTAAAAGCTTACTCCGCACAATGGTGGCCTCTTGGGAATGAAGCGGCTATTCCTCCTTCTAATGACGCATGGACACTTATCCCTGACCCAACTACAATTCGTGCGAAAGGTTGGCCAAAATCAACAAGGATAAGGAATGAGATGGATTGGGTCGAACCATCTGAGCACCGACAAAAATGAAGTAGATGTGGAGTAGAAGAGCACAACAAGCGTCGATGTTCAATGCAATATGACCGTGGGAGTTGTTCATTTAATTGATTTATGTATGTTACACGAGTGACTTGTATTGGTTTAAGTTCTCTTCAATGTATTTACTTTGTCGGGTTCAATGAAATCGTTAGTTAAAAACATTACTTATTTTGGTTTGTGTAGTTTAGTTATTTTTTTAACATTACTTATTTTGGAATGTAGCAGTCTCTTAATGGCTTGTGTAGTTTAACCCTAAGCCCTACGCACAAAACCCTAACCCTAAACCCTTACTTTTGTTATTATAGTTTGTTTTAAACTTTATTTATTATTATAGTTTGATGCGCGACATAAACTGTATCCATTAGTAAGCCTTAATAAATGAGATACGATAGATTAAGTGACAAATTCAAATGACAAACATACACAACAAAGTTAAACAGAGACATGAAAATCATTCATTATGATGTCCGTGACGACGTGAGGATGTGCCACATGGTCAATCCTATCTTTGCGCTTGACGATCAGGATTTCTTCTGCCGCGATGTCTCCCCGCTTCTACTTGCTCAGCCTCAGCAGAAAATTCATGACGCAAATCAATACCTACTAAGTCACCCATATCAGGTATTGCTCCGGGTACATTCCATTGTGGAGCTAATGGGGTGTTGCCATTGGGGCATCATGTTGCTGTGAAGGGGTCATAGTCGGACATGAAAAATGAGGATGTGTTTCCACAACACCACCGAGCGAATGTTCGCTTGCAGACATATCAGTGTGATGACCTTCAAAAGGATATTGATACATCTGTGAAGGATATTGAGAAAATGTTGGTGGCGTGTAATACATTCCATGGCCATGCTTCTCCATTTGTTGGGAAAATTCTTCCGCTTCAACAGCCTCCCATCGTCTGCCAAAACCCCGAATTTCAACACTTGACTGAAGCATGTGAAACTCTTGTGGTGTAAATCGACGCTCTGTTGCTGGACCATGTGCCACAGGCTCAGCGATTCTCTCTTTCTCTTCGGATAAAATCGTTATCTTCTCCACATAAGACACGAGATCATCAACTATCCATGTGTTCCTCCCTTGTGGTGACACCATATACTGTAATGTCTCCGCAACTTCACCCTGCAATTATTAGGATGAGGAAATTAATGCCGATGCTTTAAAAATAAATTGAAGTTAAATATTCAAAAACAAATAAATACCAATGTAGCTGTGTTTGCATTCTTCGAGTCGACAAACATCTTCGTTTTTCGCCTATACCAGACCATGTAGTCGGAGTTAAAACTCAATAGGCCCTCTTGTCAGGGATAAACGTCGACCCTAAACTCAGCTCGATTGTTCCATTGACTGATCATTGGGGTGAATAATTGTCCCCAATTTTCAGCTTGTTTGCCTTTCAGCGTTATGTCATGGATATTCAGTGGTTGCGAAGGACACTTGGGAATAGGTTGTTGTATTCCAAATTGTCGCAAAACTTTATTGGGTTGGTGCCACTCAACAACATGGAAACAGATAAGTGGCACCACCGCGCATCATGCTACACTTCCAACCAAACAAATTGGAGGCAGCGCTGACATAACAATTGTTGTGTAAAGCTCTCACAGAAACTGCATACAACAACACAGTTGTTAATTTTCACTGAAACATGACATATTATTTATTATTTAACTAATACATTACGATCTTCTTACCTCATGTCGTTTCATGATATCCAATTTTCGATGAAAAACTATCAGATCATCATTACTAATATGCTGATTTCCACGTCGCAGCCACCTACAAAAAAATATGAAATCATCGTTGCCCACATGTTACATTATTAATTATTTTTAAATGAAATCTAATTTTTTAAACGACTAACCTGTGTCCGAGTGGTTTATTTTCTATTACAGGAGGAGTCCTCTTTGGAACCAAAGTCGTGCATCGTTCCTATGCCCACATTTGGATTAAGATGCACATACCTCCGATTGATTTAATTTTGTAATCGGTGGCGCTGCACATCTCTCTATATAAAAAAGCAAGCACGGCAGGTCCCTATGCATACGTGCTGCACTGTCCAAAGTCACGTAAAAATTGCAGGTACCTTAGGGAAACTTTGCTACTGCTTTTATCAACAAATAGGACATCTCCTATGAATCTAAGGATCCATGCACAGGTAAACCTTTGCAGTTGTTGTACGTCACCGTCAGGGTTATTTAATTGTGAAAAATGTTGAGCTAACCAACTTAATTTAACGACACTGCCTTGAAGTTCACCTTCCTGTGGTCTGACTCCTAATAATTCTTTATATAAATCAGCCCAATCAAGATTTGTTGGACCAATTAATGGTGCTCCATCAACACGGTGACCTAATAATACAAAGACATCTTGAAGAGTAATCGTACACTCTCCGCATCTCATGTGAAGCGTATGTGTTCCGGGCCTCCATCTTTCTATCAACGCACTAATTAATGCCACATTTATTTTTAAGTATCCCATCTTCATTATCCAGTAAAAACCACTTTGCCAAAGTAGAGGAATAATTCCCTCTGGTATTTCTTCTTCCCCTTGATATGTGGGGACAACTCGTCTGATGTGTAATTTCCGGTCTTCTTCCCCATTCTAAACATGTTCTGAAACATGCTTAGCTTGTATAATACGTCACCATCAATCGAGCCAGTCTTAATTTGTATATTTGATGAACATGACGATAAAGATGCCATTGATACTGCAAAATAAAATATAATACAATAAATTCACAAAAAAATTTATACATTACTTGTAAAGAAAAAAAATTAACTACATTTACAAAAAATTAATTAAATATATATACTACATAATTAAAATTTGAATAAATAACATAATATATATATTTAAATAACAAAATATATTATACAAATAACAAAATTTAAATATATTTTATAAATAAATTAAATTACATGAAAACATAAATTTAATTAAATAACATAATATACATATTTGCGGCCAAAAATTAAAACAATATATATACAAAATTACTACAAACTAAGGTATCATATAACTAGCATACAAAATTTAAATAACATAGTTATTATTTAAATATATTTAAATAATAACTTACACTACCTATAAACTAAAATTATTTTAGATACCCACCAACCACAAAATTTAAATATATAACATAATTTAAATATAAAAAATTATTTAAATATATAAAACATTATTTAAATATATTCCATAAATAAATTAAATTACATGCAAACACAAATTTAAATAAATAACATAATATATATATTTGCAGCCAAAAATTAATACAATATATATACAAAATTAATAGATGGTATCATATAACTAACCTAGCATAGAAAATTTAAATATTTTTAACTAAAACTAAACCTATTGTAAATAACTTAAATTATCAAACTAAACCTAATTTACCATTTAAAACTAAAACTAAGTAAATACAAATTTAAATGAATAACATAATATATATATATATATATATTTACGGACAAAAGTTAATACAATATATATACAAAATTAATACAAATGTATCATATAACTAACCTAACATAGAAAATTTAAATATATTAAACTAAAACTAAACCTAACGTACAAAACTAATATCATTTAAAACTAAAACTAATATCATTTAAAACTATAACTAAAAATAAACCTACCGTACAAAACTTAAATTATCAAAATAAACCTAATTTATCATTTAAAACTAAAACTAAGGTAAGATAGAAAACTAATAACTTATACTACTAATTTACTATACCTAAAACTCTATACAAATTTTATAATATCTAAAATAACTAATTTAATTATTAGAATACAAACAATTAAACAAATAAAAAAATTAAACAAACTTACCAAGTGAGAAAACTAGAAGTGGAAGAACACGTTCTGCTTCTGGGAAAGCTTCACTCCAACACCAACAACAACTGCTTCTTTCTTTCTTGTGTTTTCTTGCGTTTAAGTGGATGCCCGTTTATGGGGGAGGGGGGGATTTATGGAGCTCAAATCGCTACTGAAGCTGGCGATTTCCTCCAACCAAATCGCCAGTCAAACTGGCGAGTCCCTGCGCAACCTGCACCTTGCTTCTACTTCTTCTGCTACGCCTGTTACGCCTGCAACCCTAGCCTGCTAGGAAAAGCTCCCCTAGCACAATGCAGTTTACGTAAAAAATAGCTCCATGCAGGAATAAGTTCCAAAAGAGCACCATTTGAGGAAATAGTTTTGAAAAGGAGCCCCTTTTAGGAAATTTGCTCGAACTCGACCACCATTAGATCGAGTTGCTTCAATGTGGATTTGGCTAATGAATGAGCAACACCAAAGTGAATAGTGATCCAAAAATTTATAAAGCTCCTGTAGCCAGCTTTAGAACTAGGGGGATATGTGTACTACTTAGACTCAACAAGCCTTTATATTCGGTAGCCAGTCAAGTAGACCACTTAATAATCAAAGAATCTAACTCAACTAAATCAAGAAAAAAGAAAAGTCTATCTTTACTGACTATCTTGAGAAAGATTAAGGTAAGATCTAGCACGAAATTATCACATAAGATAAGATATAATCTTCCTTACAATATCTAAAGCTTACAAACTTAATTTCACCAGTATAAAAGGGGCCACAATCTTTCAGGTAACATATTTAATTCTAACCAACTATTGATACTTGTTTTTATCCACTAAGCCTCTAAGAAGAGCATTGAAGTGTTTTCACAGGTACACCCTACCATCATATGAGGAGGAATGCAGAGAGGAGCAACACCATGAATAGATTATGCCAAATTCGATAGGAACATTTGACACCCCATGATGAGCGCTAAATGTTCTTATCAAATTTGACAAAATCTCCTCACAGTTATATTCCTCTGTGAGCTCCTCCTAGAACGGTGGTGAGACATACCTGTAAAGACACTCTGACGCTCAAGTTAGTAGCACAAAGGTAGGAATAGGTATCAAGAATAGATTAAAGTCATGTTAGTTTCTTGAAACTTTGATGATCCCTTTTGTAGAGGTGAAATTAGATATATGATCTTAATTTTCCTCGTTAGATGATGTAATTAAGGTAAGATACAATCTTATCTTATCTTTCCTCATACGATAAATTCACTACTAGAAAATAGACTTTTAACATCGGTTATTAAGAACTTTCAACATCGGTTATCAACCAATGTTGAAACTACCAACGTTAAAAGTAATAACATTAACATCAGTTTTACAAAACAAATGTTAAGATAAACCCCCACAACATCGATTTTATAAAAAATCGATGTGTTATAGTAAGAAATAACAGAAAAAAGTAAAATATGTACAAAACAACATCGGATTTACTAAAAATTGATGTTTTTTTCTCACCAACATCGGTTTTTCGAAAAAACTGATGTTGTGTTCTACTAAAAAACCGATGTTGTTGTTAACAACAACATTTTTAGTAAAAATCGATGTTGGTGATAAAAAAACAACATCAATTTTTTAGTAAAATCGATGTTGTGAGTCAAACTTAACATCAGTTTTTCTAAAAATTGATGTTGTTTTTAAACATCGATTTTTATGATAACCAATGTTGTTTTTTGGATTTTTTTAATATGCTGTCTGTTTTTTCTTATTATCCCAAATTAACTTACAAATTGAAAATTAGAAACAATCCAAATAGTTTTCAGATAGTTTTTAGCAGAAAGTCCATAAAAATTGAATATTTACTATGAATTAAAAATAATATTTAAAGTAATTAAAGTCAATACATAAAATAATTGTAACAAATCTAAATTAAGAAAATTCTATAATTCTAAAATTACTTAAACACCTAGTGTTTCATTTTTAACTTTTAGATAATATTTTGCCCACTAAATACGAAGTGCCTTTATTCTCTCTGGTTCCAATGGTCTTGGATATTTAAAATACTGCATGATATAATAAAACATAAGTTAATAAGTATAAATAATAACAACTATAACAAATTGAATTACTTTTGAAATAAACAATTATCGTTTCCCAATTATCCTTGAAACTTCCTAAGACTATCATTGACATCCAATGCATTATGTAGTACCCACACTGAGTGCTTCCTTTTTGTTTATTACACTAAATTGAATACAATATTTAGATATTCAAAGTTAACCGAAAATTAGTGTACAGAGTAATAAAATTTAATTTTTAAGGCAAAAAACATTGTTTAAATCATTTACTTTAACTACAATCCATTTAGCAGCAGACTTGAATTTACTTTGTTGACTATCATCGAATCCTTTCAAAGCATTGTTCAACATAAACATGCAAGTAGTCGTCGAGCCTATTGTGAAAGGAACAAAACCAGATGACAACATTGTCCTTAGGACATATAACGACCATTTGTCAATGTGCACTATAATGGAGAACATTAAGTTATTATAGTGCATACATTATTTAAATTCATTTGTTCAGTTTAACTTACCCATTCAAGTAGGCTCCTAGGTACACATCCCTCTTTGAATTCTACATCCAGTTCTTAATATAAGTTTATGATTTAAATTGCGATTACCCATATCTCTGTATCAACTGTGGCCCGAGGAATCCATACACATCGGCATTCCCCGCTCACATACTTGTCTCAATCATATACCTATTATTGTTAAAATAAAATAAATTATGTATGAATTTAAAACAATCAATTAGCTAATAAACAATAATGTAAAATGACTTACAAAATCCACAATTATATAACAGAAATGCTCAGACATTGACCATTGTGTGTTATTCCAAAAAGATCTTCATGCTTTATGTACAAGGAAAAGTTATCATTATACACCCTAAAATACAGTAGCATCCCACGACACCTACAACAGCTTGAGAAAAAACTGTGGGATGATTAATATCATCAGGTATAGGGGATCAACATTAGGATCTGACCTATCTGCATGTTTCGCCGGTCCCTCAGCTCCTTGTTTATCCTACACATTTAATAAACATAAGTGAATGAAAGTGAACACTTTAATTGTAACAAATCATTTTTTAATAATTTTTAAAAGCAACAAAGTGAAATACCTGTTATGACAAACGCTTTACAAGATGTGTCAGCCAAGTAAGGAAGGTGTTAAGTGCTTGTCCCACTAACTGAACCTCTTGAGTGGATATAGGAATGCGAGCATCAGCATCTCAAACTTCCTCAACATTGACCTCGACTTGATCATTGCCCAAAGGGATGTTGTAAACGGTGGTCGACCCCTCATAAAGTCTTCCAAGGGCAACCAGGTGGGCAGGATTTTCATCGACATACAACCCATATTTCTCTGACTCACCCGTGCCTGGGTCATGCCTCGAAGGATCAACACAACTTTCCTTTGTGCCGGCACAAACAGCAGAAGGACCAACCTCAGGCTCAGGAGGCAGTGCGAGTCCTTGTGATTGCATCTTTGGCTAAAACTTGGACTGCAACTGATTGAAAGACAACATTAATTGTCAAGTCACTTTTTTTGTGATCGACTCCTCCAGTTGGTCCCTGATCTTTTGTGCCAGCTGCTCTAAGTCTTCGGGAGCCTTGGACGAAGACGTGCGGGAGATCTTTGGAGTTAGTCCAAAGTATTGTTTGATCGTGACACCGGCTCCAGCAGCACAGATACGACTAGGGTGTTCTGGTCGTCCAATGGCAACAGTCAATATATCATGACGTCCATGGGTGACAAAACTCCCCTGTGAGGCCTGCTCCTTTAAGGAATCCTGTAGTCAACAGACAAAACAAAATGGGTTTACTCATCCAACAATTATTATAAAAAATGACCACTAACAAATGAAAGTGACTTACAATCTTGTTTGCAATTTCCTTTGTTGCCTCAAACGTTATTTGACCAATTTTCTTCGTGTGAGTCATCTTTCACTTCACGTGTCGTCTAATGGGAGATGGATGACCAATGATGGTGTCAGTGCTCCTGGATTGGGCTACTTCCTCCAATCCTTTCTTTTTCTTGTCCACATAACACATGTATTTTAAAATACTTATCATGTAGGTAGCAAATACATATCTACACCTAATCAAAGGATCTTCTAAAAAAGATAAAAACAATTAAATTTAAATTTGACAAAAAAAAACTTTTGTGACTCCAAATAAATTTTCATAAGGAATTGAAAGAAAAATCTTTAAATTTAGAGAGGTTGTGGAAATTCTTGGACATTTCCAGAATGCATGGAATGGACATATCTTAGGCTTCTATGGCCATTGTGGACATACTACCAACATAAATGTTGTGCTCTTAGCTATCTAAAATGGTCTTCATCACGCTTGGAACAAATTAAAGGCTTTCACAATGTTATCATTGAGATAGACTCTCTAATTCTTTTCACCCATTTGTTGCTATCATTTCATGTTAGCCACGTAACAAAAACAAAGAACATTATAAAAAAAAACAAAATTAAAAAAGCAGTAGATAAAATGGATTAATTATGCCCAAACTTTGTAACCAGGCAATCAAATGCATGCTTTTCAAGAAAGCATTTAGAAATTAAGAGTAAAGTGAAATAAGAATTTGTGTTTTGATATTTTCCTTTTAACATAACATTACAGAGGAAAAACTAAGTGCAAGAAGAGAGATTCTCAATCCAACAAAAATAATAATGAATTGTAAAAAAATAATGCAAACCCAGATGCTCTCTATCTCAACATGCATCCATCATCAAATTATTGAAACCCCTCATTCATTCAAATCATCACTAGAATAGTCCCAATATTATTTTGTTATGATCACATATAACAGATAGAAGATAAAAGACAACAAGCAAAAACACATGACTGGCTGACATGCTAGCTAGCTAGGTCTATTAGGGAATCAATATCCTTGACATACTCTTCAACCATAAGTGTTGGGAATAAATTCGTATGCCCACGATCCAAGTTATCATGTAATCAATTCTAATTTTAATAATAAAGTATTATTTTATTTTCTTTGTCATATTTCACTATTTGATTAAATGGTCCATTTGATAATGTCCTCGATTAAAATTAAAGACTTGTTATTATAATAGAGATTATGATAATGAGAAACAAGTTTGTTCTAATTTTAATCTAAACCATTCTTGATCATAGGATTATTGTAAATAGGATATCAATAATCCGGATAGATTAATATATATGTGATAGTATTTATTGGATAAATATTAATAGATTTCATTTATTAATTTGCATATATAGATGAGTCACATGTTGATGTGATCATTGAACTGACTCAATTGCAATTTTCTAATGGTTAAAATTTATCATAAACTGTCAATAGAAAATTTTCAAGAAGAGGTATAATAGTTTTCTTTGACCTGAGATTGTCATAGTAATTAATAGGTTATTTGTTGTATTTTGATTCCGGACACCTAATGCTTTAGAGCACTTGTTGAATGGATATTGAATATGATTAAATACCTATAGAATTAATGATTAATCAAGAAGGAATCCATCAACTCTTGGTAATGAGTTTGAACTCTATGAATAAAATTATATCCTAGCCAAGAAAATTAAATCAAAGAAGAAATGAGTTTCTTAAGTCATTATGAGTTAACTCAAAAGGGTTTGACAGTAATATCATACTCTAGAGTTAACCCAGAGCTGTAAAGATGGAAGAAATTATTACACTACTCTTCTAATGGTTCTTGAAAGTAAAATGCTACTTTATGTTATCTGAACGTTAAGGAGTGTTGCTAGACGCCTACCTTGACTAGTATATTAATTTGATTAATATATTACCGACTTAGTATTGAACCTACGGGATCACACACAAACGAGTGTTCTAATATCTGCTAAAGAAATTATTTTAATATTTGATGATTAATTAAATTAGAGAATTTAATATGATCAAATGATTAATTGATTTCAAAAGGTGGAATATTATTATATTTTTGCTAGCACGGGAAATATAAATAATATGAAAGATTTGGTGAAAGAAGAGAAACAAACATGTATGATTTTGTATTTGGAATTTGGGTTGAAAAGGCGGTTAGATACTAATTTGACTTGGTCAATTGTTATTTCAATTTTAATTGCTAAATGGTTAGCAATAAAAGGTAACAAGAAATAATATAGCTTAAAAAAAGATACTATCAATAATGATCTTGATTTGATCACAAATTTGGTATCCTTAGCGTGCTATAAATAAAGCCTTGGGCTGCACGTTGAAACAATCCCAATGTCACTTATCTATTCTCTTTTTTCCACTTGTCAAAGTTTTTGACGAATAGAGGTCAGTCTCAGTGTGGATACACGTAGAGTCTTCACACTATTGAAGAATTTTTATGCTTCAAGAGCTCATCAACAAGTATATTTTTTAATATGTCATCTGTTTATAATATAATTTAAATACAAAATAGATCCTTTTATTCCGCAATGTGTGGTTTTTGAACACATTTTTTTTCCTACAATTGGTATCAGAGCCATGGGTCTTTTGTATTTAAATTAATTTTAATAAAAATTTGAAAAAGTTTCAATTTTTATTTAGTTACACGTAATGCTGCCTATTATGATTGCATGATTACATTGTCATATCAAATTAATTTTTTTTTGTGCAACTTGTAATCTTATTGCGTGGATGTTTTTTTGAATCGGTGGAATATTTGCAATTGGTTGTTAATAGTGTGCTTGATTTGCTGGAGGTGTTCCATATCATATACGTTGGTATTTTTATATAAAGGAGAATAAAGATTTTTTTATTTTACTTGGATTCCTTTTAAAAGATTAAACCTTTCCTTCAATTTTGAGAAATTTTTTATTAATTCTTTTATTTTCAAATTGTTGGATATTAATTTAATGGAAAGATGCTGCATTAGGATATGTGATATCAAAGAGGTATGTGCTTCAAGCACAGTATCTCGTTCAATTATTTGAAAGAATTTTTTTTTATATGCTATGTGCGTAATTATATAATTGTTATATATCTAAATGATAAATATGTTTGTCATCTGATTTATCATACATATTAAATTGTTTAATCATAAGGAACGACCTGATTACCAGGGGACTTATAAAAAAAGGTAAATTGAGACATATGATGTAATTTTTTTAATGATTAATAATAAGGAACGACCTAACGAACATGAGACTTATAATTAATAATTATTTTTTGTGTAATTTTGTGCAATTTTTTTTCTCGCATAAGATGCATGTTTTTGAAATTAATTATATACTGAGCGCCTAGACAACCTAGGGAAGTATTAAAATTAATTTACTGATATCAATAGGATTGGCTTGACAACCAAGAACTTATGTGATAACAGTATGTCTTCTTTATCGCTTCGTGGTATTCTTGAATCTGGAAAACTAGTCGGAGCCAATTATGATGATTGGTACCACAACTTGAGAATTGTTCTCATGCATGAGAAACTTATTGACACTGTTGATAAGCCTCCCATGGAAGCACCTGATTTGAGTGATGCTGAAGCAACCAAGGTTTTTCAAAAGTACCTAGATGAGTGCCTTACTGCTAAGTGCATTATCTTGGCATCAATGAGTTCAGAACTCTAGAGGCAACATCAATACATAGACCCATATGAGATCGTCGAACATCTTAAGAAGATGTACGGTGGTCAAAGCAGGACGACAAAATTTCAATTATCTAAGGCCCTGTTTAGATCCTTGCTTGTTGCAAATGAAAAGGTTGGACCCCATGTTCTTAAGATGATTGATTTCATAGAACAACTTAAGAAGTTGGGGTGCACTCTTGGAAAAGAGCTTTCTCAAGATTTGATTCTGCAATCACTTTCTGATTCATTTTCATAATTTATTGTGAATTTTGACATGAATAAGATGAGTTGTGACTTGCATGAGATGCTTAATTTGCTAATTGATTATGAGAATCAAATTGCTTTTGAGAAGAAGAAAGGAACTGTCATGGTAGTTGGCAAGAGCTCTAAGAAGAAAGACAAAGTACCAAAAAGGAAGCATCTTGGACCAAAGGGTGGTATGACCAAACCCAAGAACAAAAGGAACAAGATTGACCAAACTGATGCTGAATGTTTCTTCTGTAAGGAGAAAGGTCACTGGAAGAGAAATTGCAAGAAGTATCTTGATTCTTTGAAAAACAAGAAACAAGAGATTACAGAAAACTAGATGGTTGAAGAAAGGAGAAATAAATCTACAAGTAGGGAATGGAGCAAATGTTGCCGCCTTAGCTTTAGGATCAATTTCTTTAATAATGCCTACTGGCAAAGTACTAGTATTGGAAGATTGTTATTATGTTCCGAAATTTATTTCAAACATTATTTCAATTTCCATGTTGGACAAACGAGGTTTTCGCATTATCTTTAATAATAACATTTTCTCAATTTATCATAATGATGATTTATACGTGAATGGTTATCTCCAACGCGGCATTTATGTCTTACTCGATGTGAATCATAACTCGATTATGCATGTTTCTTCTAGTTTCAAAAGAAAAAGAGATAATCAAGCAAATAAAACATATATTTGGCATTGTAGGCTAGGTCACATTGGCGAGAAAAGAATTAACAAGTTGCACAAGGAAGGTTACCTTGATAATTATGATTATGAATCATATGAAACTTGTGAATCTTGTCTCAAAGGAAAAATGAATAAATCTCCATTTATTGGAAGTGGAGAAAGAGCTTTTGAGTTATTGGGACTAATTCATACAGATGTTTGTGGGCCCATGAAGATTCAAGCCAAAGGAGGATATTCTTATTTTATCACCTTCACTGACGATATGTCTAGATATGGATTTTTGTATCTTATGAAACATAAATCTGAATCATTTGAAATGTTTAAAAGATTTCATAGTGAAGTTGAAAAGCAAACTGGTAAGAGTATCAAAATGCTTAGATCTGATAGAGAAGAAGAATATCTTAGTGATAGCTTTATTGACTATCTAAAGGAAAATGAGATTCTCTCTCAGTGGCCACCTCTGGGACACCACAACACAATGGTGTATCTGAAAGAAGAAATCGAACCTTACTAGGTATGGTTAGATCCATGATGGGGTTCACCGATCTTCCATTAAACTTATAGGGATATGCTTTAGAAGCAACAACCTACTTGCTAAATAAAGTTCCTACAAAAGCAGTCTCTACAACTCCATATGAGATATGGAAAGGAAAGAAACCAAGTCTTAAACACATCAAGGTTTGGGGTTGCCCTTCTTATGTTAAAAGATTGCAAACAGATAAACTTGAGGCAAGGTCTGATAAGTGTAGATTCATTGGTTATCCTAAAGAAACAATGGGATATTATTTTTACCAACCTGCTAACCATAAAGTGTTTGTGGCAAGAGGAGCAACCTTTTTGGAAAGAGAATTTCTTGTAGAAGGAAACCATGGTAAAGAAATTGAACTTGATGAGACTCAAATCACCAATGATAACATAACTCAAGAACATGAGATGGAAACTAAGAGGCCTTTTTTTTATGTTTTGAAATTAGGACAAAGCTCTTCAACTCAAACGATTTTGGCTCAAGAACCAACTATTGGTCAAGAACAAGTTGTTGTTCAAGAAAAAGTTAATGAACTAATCTTAGAACAATTGTAGCAACCTTTGAACCCAACACAAGAACCTCTTAGAAGATCTACTCGAATGCATCATGCACCTGATAAATTAAACTTAATGGTGCAAGATGACATGTCAAATGAAGTTTATCATAATGATGATGACCCTAAGAGCTATGAAGAGGCCATGAAAAGCTCGCATTGCAACAAATGGCAAAAAGCCATGGAATTTGAAATAGAATCAATGAAGATCAACAAATTATGGACTTTAGTTGAAGCTTCAAAGGATATAAAACCAATTGGTTGTAAATGGGTCTACAAGAAAAAGATTGGAGCAGATGGAAAGGTCGAGACCTATAAAGCTCACTTTGTTGCTAAAGGATATCGTCAACAGGAAGGAATAGATTATGATGAAACATTTTCTCCTGTGGCAATGCTCAAATCAATTCGGATTCTACTTGCCATAACAACATACTATGATTATGAGATATGGAAAATGGATATGAAAACAACTTTCCTTAATGGTGAGTTGAAAGAGGAAGTGTACATGATACAACCTGAAGGATTCACATCATTGGCTGGTTGTAATGAAGTTTGCAAGTTGCAACGATCTATATATGGATTGAAACAAGCTTCTAGAAGTTGGAACATTCATTTTAATAAGACAATCGAAAAGTTCGAGTTTGTTAAATGTGAGGAAGAGCCATGTGTTTACAAAAAGGTCAGTGGGAGTGCAATTATTTTCTTAGTGTTATATGTAGATGACATATTACTAATTGGAAATGACATACCAACATTGCAAGGCACAAAGATTTGGCTATCAGAACAATTCTCCATGAAGGATTTGGGAGAAGCAGTCTATATTCTAGGTATAAAGATTTATAGAGATAAATCTAAAAGGTTGCTTGGACTCTCCCAATCTATGTACATTGATACTATCTTAAAGAGATATAACATGAATAATTCCAAACGAGGCTGTTTGCCTATAGGTGTTGGAATTACTCTTAGTAGGGAGAATTGTTCAATAACTCCTGAAGAAAGAGAACGCATGAGTAGAGTACCATATGCTAGTGTAGTAGGAGCTATCATGTACACCATGACTTGTACACATCCTGATGTCGCTTATGCACTAGGTGTAACTAGTCGATATCAAGCAAACCCTGGTGAGGAATATTGGAAAGTGGTTAAGACCATAATTAAGTACTTAAGAAGAACTAAAGAACAATTCCTCATTTATGGAGACTCTGAATTGAAACTGAAGGGTTATACTGATGCAAGCTTTGCATAAGACAAAGATGATAGAAAATCCATTTCATAATATGTTTTCACTTTAAATGGTGGTGCAATAAGTTGGAAAAGTTCCAAGCAAGCTACGGTAGCAGATTCAACTACTGAAGCAGAATATATAGCGGCAAGTGAAGCCGCTAAAGAAGCTATTTGGAAGAAAAAGTTCATATTTGAACTTGGTGTGGTTCCTTCAATAAAAGAGACGGTCCCATTATTGTGCGACAATAATGGGGCTATTGCTCAAGCAAAGGAACCAAGATCACACCAGAAGTCCAAACATATTTTGCGAAGGTATCACTTGATTAGAGAGATAATAGAACATGGTGACGTTAAGATTGAAAAGGTAGATGGAAAGAAGAATGCAGTAGATCCCTTCACCTAGGCGCTTGGCATAAAAGAGTTTGACAAGCACAAATGGGAATTAGGAATGAAGTTCATGAATGATTGGCTTTAGGCAAGTGGGAGATTGTTGGGAATAAATTTGTATGCCCACGATCCAAGTCATCATGTAATCAATTCTAATTTTAATAATAAAGTATTATTTTATTTTCATTGTCATATTTCACTATTTGGGTTGAAAAGGCGACTAGATACAAGCTTGACTTGTCAATTATTATTTCAATTTTAATTGCTAAATGGTTAGCAATAAAAGGTAACAAGAAATAATATAGCTTAAAAAAGAATACTATCTATAATGATTTTGATTTGATCACAAATTTGGTATCCTTAGTGTGCTATAAATAGAGCTTTGGGTTGCACGTTGAAACAATCCCAATATCACTTCTCTATTCTCATTTTTTCACTTGTCAAAGTTTTTGACGAATAGAGGATACATGTAGAGTCTTCACACTATTGAAGAATTTTTATGTTTCAAGAGCTCATCAATAGGTACATTTTTTAATATGTCATCTGTTTATAATATAATTTAAATACAAAATAGATCCTTTTATTCCGCAATGTGTGATTTTTGAACACCTTTTTTCCTTCAATAAGAGCAAAAGTGAAAATGATTGGTGATGATTTGTTGGAGTAAATAATTGCCACTGTCACTAAGTTCATGGAAGCTAAAGATAAATTCACCCTAATTCTTTGCAATGTATCATACAATGTATCCTTGCTTTCTAGCTACCAATGGGGGTGCCCATATACTTCACCTAACTGTTAGAAAATCTACAGTTTAATTTTCCCTATCAAGTAAAGTGTAAAAATAAATTCGTAAAACAAACTCAACAAAGAGACAGAGAAAACGAAATTCGTGTAAGCAAAGGTTCTAGGTACCAAGCCCAACTTCCGCGGTTGTTTTCAAATACTTTAAAACACAAACTCAAAAGAAAAGAAAACAGAGAAAATGAAAGTTGATGAAAGCGGGAGGGAAGTAGATGTTAATGACGAGAATGATACCTGAAAAAAGCTTCAGTGAACAATGACAGCGACGACAATGAGAGTTGATGGCAACGATGACAACTGACGACGATGAGAGTTGATGGCAAGTGACGACAACTGACGATGGTGACTAAGGAGGATAGTCACGAGAAGAGTGGTGAGCTGCTCTAGTGAAAGGGTTTGGGAGACTAAGCGTGGGGAGAAAAAAGTTTGGGGTTTTAATTTAAGTTAAAACATAACATTGGTTTTTTAAAAAACCGACGTTAACAAGAGCTCATTAGCATCGATTTTCTAAAAACCTGATGTCAACAACCTCATCTTAACATCGATTTTTTAAAAAATGGTGTTACTGAACTCATGTTATTTACAAGTATGACATCACGTATTTGTTAATATCGGTTTTTTCTAAATCCAATGTTAAACTAGCGATGTTAAAACCATTATTTCTAGTAGTGATCCTTTCCAAATTTATAGGTAATCTTTATCTTTCTATTGTATAAATCTAAAATATAGTTTTCATTTTTCCTTATTTACTCGAGTAAGGTTCTTTGATTATTAAGTGATCTATTCGACTGACCATTGAGTACGGAGGCTTGTTGAGTCTGAATAGTACACTAAGCATCACTTCAATCAACAAAATAAGTGAAGAATGTTTGGCATATAAAAACCAGTTCATTCACAATGTTAAGTACATTGGTTGAGTCTACACACATATAAGACACCCATATTCTTGGTCTCAAATTATTCAATGATTTTTTGATTGATAGAATCAAAGACAGTACCAAGAGTTTATAACACCCACATACATTGTTTAATCAATTGAACTAGATTACTTTTGTAAATTACATAATGGTTAACCCTCTTTATTGTTGCATGTATTTTTTTTTATTAATAATTTAACGTAAATGTAATTTTTTTCACCCATTCAAATACTCATTTCTTCTTCTTTTCTTTCACTTCACCACACTGTTACCTCTTATTTCCTTTACTATTTCTTGCTGACACTCTTTGTTTTTTATTATTATTATTATTATTGTTTGACTCTTCGTTCTCAACACTCTTCCACCACATAGCATGCGTGAACTACCCTTTAGTTGTAAATGACACATTGAAAACTTATGTAAGGTTATGAGAAAAGAACAAAAAATGTTTTGTTTGAATCATTTCGTTTCTACTATGTTTAAAAATTAAATTATTGGAGCGGTGGTTGGAGAGCATCCTTTGACATCTATGATAATGCCACATAATTTTTTGTTTAGATAATGTCATTTCAAAAGTTAATTTGTCCTTATTATCTTGAGGTCAAACATGTATGCATGACATAATCAAAGCTAAACATTCATAATTTTTGCTCAATGGAGAAGGAACAGGCAAACAATCAAAGGGAAATAGAATGAAAGTGTATTTTTTTTGGTACAGAATGAAAATGTATTTGAACAAGTGAAAAAGAAAAACAAATATTCAAAATAAAGTTATTAACAAAAATGAGAAGAGAGTACATTTAACAACTTCCCTCTAATTATATTAAGCCCGTGATAAATAGCCAACAACTCAACATGTAAATTATCTGATACTTTAATAAAATCAATGTGTTGATAAAAAAGAAAGAAAATGAATCCTATGAAAACTTTGAAACATTGATGTTCCTAAATCCTAACTAAACCACCTAAGCTTGTTGATCTTGGGTTACTAAAGGAACAATCTTCAACAATATAATGTTATGTTTGAATTATAATTTATAAGTAAAATGGAGAAAAACAGAAGAAGGATAAATTTAACATAATTAGAGTAAAAAAAAAAATACATTATTTAAATAGATAAAAATAAGAAGAAAAGAGGTATATTTTTTGCAGTACTTGTTTGTATGCGTGGAAAAAGAGAATAAAAATAAATTGTATATATAAAAACTATTTTTTCACTAATTAAAAAATTAAGTTAAACCTAAAAGTTAAATTTTTTTATTTCATTATTTTTTCTTTGTAAAAAAAAATTATTTATTATTTTAATGTTATATAAATATTTAATATTTAAGTAAACGGAAATAAAAAATGAAAAAGGAGATTTATTCTCTCTATTTCAAGTCAATTTGAGAGTTTTTTTTATATATATTCCAAAAAATAGTTTTTTTTTTCTTTTGTTTCAAATAAATAGTACAAATTTAGTATTTTTATTTTATGTACTTCTTCTGTACCAAAATAAATAAATTTATGTGCTTCTTATGTATTGTTGCCTTCTATTTCCAGCTAAACAAAGAATGTGTAAGAGTGAGTTCATCACCGCTTGGTCTCATCCTGCCTGGCAATTAAGGTCTGCCGAGATGCTTTGTGTAGAACGTTGAAAGTATTGTGAATAGTTGGGGTGACAGTGAATGCTAGATATAAAATGAATACTGTTTTATACTGTGTTTATCATTACTTATCTGCGAAATAGTGTGTTTTGGTGCTTGATGATCGATCCGTCGTAATTTTATTCTTCTTAAAAGGTGTTTTTGATGGATTAATGAAAGAAAAATGTTTATAAATTTTTTCTGGCATTGACTCTTAAATGATATGTAATTTTTTTTACATATCGAAACAATATTAATCAAGAATTTAGAAGCATACTAATGGACTTCGCAAAAATTAAAGTTTCCCGTAATAGTACGAAAATCATTCCAGTTTCCGACTGTCTTCGTAAACAATTCCGTCACATAAATTTTGGTACCAGATTTTCGTCAGAATAATTCATACCACTACGCAGTATTTTCAATTTAAATCGTCTTTGTAATGCATGATTATTGATTGTCATTCGTCAAGTTCAAGTATCAGCAGCTAGGACTTACAAATATAAAAACAACATTGCTTTTCCAATAATATTCTGTCAGAAAATATAACACCAATCAAAGAAACTGGCATGTGGACGGATATCGATCATATTTCTAAAACATATACTACGAATCGCAAGATTTGACATAAAACGCGATTCGTATGAATTTGATGAGAATATAAAGTTTAATCATGATTAGCACTTCTTATATAATAATAAGGCTGTAATGATTATAATCCTAATTAAATAAATTTCTCTGAGTATTTATAAATGATAAAAAAAGATAAAATGAATTAAATTTTTTTCATAGATTAAAATTAACTTATGCACAATTAACTTTTTGAAAAAGTTAATTGAATCTCATATGAGCTAATTTTAATCTATCGAAGAAGTTTAATTCACTTTATCTATTTATTTTTTTTTTAAATGTTTATAGAGAAATTTATCCGAGCTTCATTAATATGTTGCTCACTTAATCATTTCTTGTATGTCTTTGCACCTTCCATGAGGATGACCTTCATCTTCCCAACAAGTTCTAACATCTGCTCCCGCGAATGCAAAGGTGTTGGATAGACGCACACACAATCCAAGCTTCCATCCCTTATGGTGTCAAAAATGGCGATAGAGGATCCCACCCCATGCACGGAGGCGCATCCCATGTAGTCCTCCACACCAACCTCCCTTTGATTCTTGCCACCGTTGTCGATTACGGTGTCCTCGAACACCGACATGATCGACGTTCTCAACGACGACGATGGTGTCAAGCCTGGATTCTCTATGGCCTTGCACATCAGAAAATTAAGGTCAGCCATGTCCGAGAAGTGCTTGTTGCATTTCTTTGAGTTTGCAAATTCTTCATATGCTCTCTTTGCCAAGCCCCATAGGGTTTCCCCTCCCTTCATCTCGTGGGAATTCAGAATGGCAGAGTGGTAAAATCCTGAACGTGAGTAAGGGTATTTTTGTCAGTGAAACCAATTTTTTCTTGAATTAATATGAAACTGCGAAACTTTAGCATCGGTGCTAGTTTTGTCTTTGCCCTGTCGTATACGTTTCAATGTTACCATTACAGTGTATGTATATGAAATAGTGACACTTGTATGTACTTACACAATTACATAAAAGCACCGTGCTCAGTTTTTAATGTAGCATTCACAATACGAAATGGACCATTTCATTATAAAGAAAATATATCAAATGTAATATTATAAGTACAAGTATTTATCGAACAAATCTTTAATTTTATCTATCAAGTATTTTTTTTCCTGAATGTCTGCCAAGTATTACTCTATTTATTATATAATATTAAATAAAAATAAGAAATTTATTTGAGTAACTTCTGTCAAATTTTAATGTTGGTGTATTTAAAATACGAATTGTTTAGATGAAGTTTCTATTTTAATTAAAGATAATAAAAAATGCCAATGTTAATGTAATTAAATTTTGTCGTTGTCAACCGTCTAATTTCAATCACAAACATATTAAATTACTCAGACAATTCTTGTACTAAAATATAGACGTTCTTCTTACAAGAATCAAAAATAAATGGATGTGATATATCAACTTCACAATTAATTCTAGCGAAGATCGATCTTTGTTTTTGTTTTTTTTTTTCTTATATATATATATATTCATGATGTCGGAAAAGTACCTTTCAAAAAGAAAATATTTTTTATGAAAATTAAAATAGGACACAAAAGTTTCCATGGTCTTCTTTAGTTTTGGAATGTATTTTTAATATTATACAGTAAATAATATATGCATTGTAAAGAGTTTTTTATATTTGATCACAAATTGTAATGTATTTTAAATTTATAAATTTTTAAAATAATTATTTTAAAAATTACACTTAATCAAGTTCGGCGTCTAGGACCAATATCATGATGAATGAGAGACATAACTTGGCACGGGACCAAGCCAATACGTTTTATTTTATGAAATAAGAAAGCTAGTTTCGTTAGCTAGTTTGTCGGCCACGTGAAACATATTTCTAGGGGGTTATTATGCTTTACCAGCTAATGAATAATTTGATTGTAAAAGCTAATGATTAGGTGATCTACTCATATACTATGTGATGAGATACTTTTAATTTTGTGATATATTTTTTTTTTGCTAAACCACAACTACTATTATTTATTATTGCTTAAATATGTGAATTGTTCTTTCAATTTTTTTTACTACATACAAGATTTGGGCTAAATGTTATCATGCATGGTGTATTTTTTTTTCAATGGTTCAATTTATTTATACTATGAGACAAGGTTATTTTGTTTTCACAAAAATGTCCAAACTCGATAAATAAGAAACAAATTACTACTCAGCATATGTTCATGGGAGTAATTACTAGTAATTGGTTAGTTTTTAGTTGACAAAAGGAAAGTAGAACATTATTGAAAAATCTGAACTACTAAAGTACACATACTAACCAAAATTGTCAGTGAGAGATGATTCAAGACTGGATCGGCAATCAGTTAGGGTTACAACCCCATAATTCCTGGAGCTTCGTTTTGAGCAATGGGCAGCCATTAATCCCGCAGCAACAAGTGCCCCACACAGTTTAATCCCACTCCACTTGCACCCCTGAAATATATTCACATGATCCATCGGTTACTTACTGCAACTTCAAGTTTTTCACCCACTCACATAAATAGTTTTCTACAATTGGTTAAATTCACCTTTTCCCCATCAAAACATGACCAGTACTGCTGATTTGAAATTCTTGAAAAATTATTTTTTTAGTTCTTGCATTCTTTGTTTCATGGTGAAATATTTCTTTTTTTTTTTTAATTTCATTAAGACACAGAACTGACAGAAATTATATAAAATTGATTTGATAATTATAAATTCAAATATCTTTCACTAACATTCTAACACAGCACTAATATGACAGGACCATATGTTAAGAAGACATATATCACTTAAAAAAAAGAGGAAAAGAAACATATATATATATATATATATATATATATATATATATATATATATATATATATATATATATATATATATATATCCTTCTAACTCACATGGAGAACATAATCCAAGATGTGATGACAAATTTAAGGTTAAACAAGTATTACTTCTAATCCCATATATAAAAATAAATGAGAATCTTTATTTATACCTAATTGTAAGAAACATAATATCACATAGCATAGAACTTAATTAGTTTTCACATAAGGTTAAATTTCAACCAACCAAAACGTGTTAGAAAGTCAGCACAATTATCTCCTGGAAAAGTAATTATAGGCAATAAATAAATTCTAATTTTTGCACACTTACCGATGTTCCTTTATTTTTTTTTTCATCATATTAACAATCAATTATCTACCAATCACATTTATTACGTTCATTATCTTCTCTTTTTTGGTTTTACTCGTCTCTCACCGGTGCATACTGATATAGGTGTGAAAAGTGAAAACATTAAAAAAAATTATTACGAAAGAGCTTACTGCTAGAACTTCTTTGGTGTCGTTTTGGTTGATATAGGTGTGAAAAGTGAAAACATTAAAAAATATTACTACGAAAGAGCTTACTGCTAGAACTTCTTTGGTGTCGTTTTGGTTGAGTTGCAACCTAACCACTTGCGAAAACCTGGGGTTTTTTGCGTCGACGAACTTCAAGTTGGTGAGCCTGAAGGAGTTGAGCGAGTACGCGAGCATGTCAAGCCCGCGCGTCCACATGGACTTCTTGCCCTTGCCACGTGGCACGAGATCTTCGATTGCCAAACTCATTTCTTTTTCCTTAGGACATTGGTTAGCAAGATTATTTTGTTCACTGGCGGTATTATTATTCTCTTCCGTGAGAGTGAGTAACTCCCTCAGCAGCAGCAGCGCGGTGGTGCGGTCACAGGCGGAGACGTGGAGCCTCAGTGCCACCACCCAGGTGTTGGTGGTGGGGCCCGCGTAGATGGTGGTGAAGAACACGTTTTCTTCGGTGGTAGAATCTTGCCACGAGTTACGGTTGAGCTCGAGTTCGAGGATCTGGGTCAGGGGGTCGGTGAGGTTAGTAGGGAGCGTGAGTGTTAAGATTTTGATGGAGGGGGTTGGGGAGGTGAGGAAGGAGAATGTGGTTGCGTTGGTTTGGAGTCGGGAACTGAGGATTGGGTGGGAGGTTTGGAGGGTGCGGAGGGAGGTTTGGAGCTTGGGGATATCGGGGGGTTTTGAGGTTAGGAGGGCGAGGACGGCGATGCCGGTGCCACCGCGGACGGCTTGGCACCAGCTTCGCTCGGTGTTGCCCACGGTTCGGGACTTTGGTTCGACCATGGCGGTAGTGTAATGATAGGAGGAGGTTGTCCCGGGTGGGTTTGTTTCTGATACTGTCAATGTTGTATTGGGGTGTGTAAACGGAGAATGGAATCGAGTATTTATAATGATGTGATAGGTTTGGGAGGGGAGAGATAAAAAAAAAAAAAAACTATAAATTTAACTATCAAATACATAAATTAAAAATTTCAAATTAATAATATTTAATTAAAAAATCGTATTTAAGATTTATTTTTTTAAAATATTCTTTATATAGTGTTATAGAATAGGGATGAATGATGAAAAAAAAAGATTTTATTAAATAGAAAATTAATAAAAATATTATTATTAAATATGATAAAAGTTAGTTAATATTTAATTTTATTTAGGTTAAATTTTTTTTTTGAATATGTTTAGATGCGGAGGAAGTAAGTCTTGATTAAATATTTAAAATAATGATAGGGATTTATCGGTGCTCTAATTAATATAGTATTCTTACAAAACTAGCTAGCCTGCTCATTTCACCTTTCCGAGAGTTTTTTATTTTTTATTTTTGAGGAAGAGGCATGGTGATGATGGCAAGTAGTAGTAGTACAATACAGAGTGTGTACCCGAGGGTGAGTGGAGCGAATTTCCACGTTCCGCTATCTCCTCATTCTCTCGTTCCTATTTACAACAACAGCCACTCCTTTTCAAAACTTCGCAATTCAATTCATCTGGCGGCTGCGCCGTTACCCAAAGCTTCGGCGGGGAACGGTGGCCTCACCGACGACGGAGTGTCATTAGGCACGATGAAGCTGCCTTTGGACAACGACCTTCAGAGATTCGCTTCCTTGCTCTTTCAGGTAGTTAACAAAACAACACATGTGATTCCATTCTTTTTTCAATAATGTAAAATATAATTGAATGTTAATTAAGGTTTAAATATATTTTTATTACATGTAGAATATGATCAATTATTTGTCTTAATCCTTCAATTTTTCTTTATTTGTTCTAGTTTTGATAAATTTATTATTTTTTAAAAATGATTTCTATATTTAAATATGTTTATTCTAAAATAAGAATATTTATCACATCATTAATAGATAGTATGGTAGACTATTTTAAGTTTTGAATTTTAAGTGTGAAAATTAATAATTTTTTTTTCAAAACTAAAATGAAAATTTGTAACAAGGATTAATAAAGATATTAAACCTTTTAATTAATTCAAATGTAAATCATTGGAGGATTGACTTAATGGTGTAATGCTCTGTTGTGTTCACATGTAGGAGATAATCTATACGGATGAACCATGTTTGATTCTTCTATTGTGCCAACAGTAATCACGCACTGCGAGTGGATTAGTCTTCAATTTAGTAGGTCTATAGGAGACATTCGTGACTTCTAACTCAGGAAAAAATTGAATATTAATGTAGCACCGTATTAGTTGTTGGACGAATTATTATTGAATTTTTTTTGGTATTTAATTTGTTATAATTATTGTTTGGTTTATATATTTTTTTTTCCTTCCCTTGGCTTATGATTGCTTATGATTGTGTTATGACAATGGGCAAACAGCCTTTGCCAGGGAGCCAATCTGCCCCTTCCTATGCCTCTTAAGGTATTATGCTCTTTCTTAGGGCATTTCATTATTGACTTATTTTAAAATGATCATTTTTTAATATTTTTTTGGGAAAACTTTTTTGAAACATAATTCCTATTTTAAATCATTTCCCTCACTTCACATGTGGTCATATGCTAAACTTAAGCAGTACAACAAGCATTCTTCTATAATAATCTATGCCATTTATTTCTATCATGTTTCTCAGTTGTTTATAATCCCATAAATATTTATTTTATCCTGTGTTACTGTGTAGTTTAACTAGGTGTGTGTATGTCCCTTATCACAAGGAAAGACCTAGAATATGCATACACTTCTCAATCTATAAAATTTGCCTTGTTCCTATGGTGCATTGTGTCATTTAATTTCTACTTCAATTTTACCACTTTATGTAAATGTTGCTTTCTGTCTACATATTTAGGTATGTTTTTTTGTCTCACTATTCACTGTTGGACATGCTCATTCATATAATTTTACATCATTCTTGTTGGTTCTAATTACCAATAAGTAGAAAGAAACAAAAACTACCAACAGAGCACAGAACTAAACCAAAACCAATAAATCTGGAACATGCAACAAGGAAGAAAACGCAAAAAACAAAAGCAAGAACATAAAATGAGAACACAACACAATTACATGGTTCAACCAATATGGCCTACATTCACGGGAAGGAGCAACTCCACTATGAAATAGAATCAATGAGATGCAACAGAGAACCCCCTTGGTTCTGCCCCCTTTGGTTCAAGAATAACTCTCTACAAAAACCCAAGTCTCACACTTTGTCATCTCTCCCTTCCCTTACGTGTCTACTGTTTCCTCTTGTATGTTTCTCACAACAATTTGAGCACCTCTCACAATGATTATAATTAGTTACCCTTACACAGAGATCCCGTGACCTTTATTTATAGACTCCAAATCACTAAGACTCAACAACATAAACCTAACAAAAAACACTCAACAGTCTAATGTGTATCAGATTAATGAAACATATTGTTCTATCTGACTGAGCATCAAATTGTTCTCAGTTTGATCACAACAAACAATCCTCATCAAACCAAACGTCCATAAGACTAAACAATAGAGTTTGAGTCACATACAAAAATTCTCCACCCTGACTCCAAATGTTAGACAAACGATTCCTTCCACCATAGTGTTGCTCTCTTGCTTCTGAAACTATGCTTCTAGAGAAATTAATCAAGTCCAAGCAATGCTTGAACTTTGACCTTGGTAGAGACTTTGTGAACACATCAGTGACATTGTCTTTAGAAGCAATCTTCACAATCCTAACTTCTTTAGATTCAACCACATCTCTTATGAAGTGAAGCCTTACAGTAATATGCTTCATCCTCTCATGGTAAATATGATGATTTGCAAGGTGTATAAAACTTCGGCTGTCATAGTGAATTGTCACACAGTTTTGCACAATTCCCAGTTCACCAATCATTCCTTTTAACCATAGAGCTTCCTTCACTCCTTTTACAAGAGCAATATACTTTGATTTAGTTGTAGATAGAGCTACCATAGGCTGTAAGTTTTCTTTCCAGCAAATAGTAGTCCCAAATAGTGTAAATACATATCCAAATAAGGGTTTCCCAATATCCACATTCCCTGCATAGTCTGCATCAACATACCCCATAATAGCATCTCCATCTTGAGCTGCCTTCTTGTACTTCATACCAGATTCCAGAGATCCATTCACATACCTCAATACCCACTTCAAAGCCTCCTAATGAGCTTGACTTGAATCTTCCATAAAGCTGCTTACAATGCTAACAACATGGGCCAAGTCTAGCCTACTAAAGACCATGCAATACATGATGCTTCCTACTCCACTAGCATTTGGAATAATATCCATCTTCCTCATTTCCTCTTCAGTATTAGGAGCTTGAGTAATTGAGAGCTTAGTGTGATGTCCTAAATGTGTGCTTACAGGTTTATATTGATGCATCCTAAACCTTTTCACTATATTCTTCAAATAGCCTTGTTGAGATAAGAACAATTCTCCCTTCATTTAATCTCTAACAATATCCATCTTAAGAATCCTCATTGTAGTTCCAAGGTCCTTCATCTTAAATTCTGAACTTAATCTCTTCTTGAGAATACTAATCTCATCCTTGTTTGAGCTATCTATAAGAATATAATCTACATACAGGAGCAAGAAAATGATACATTGTTCTTCTTTTCTCAACATATAGACACAACTATCATAACTACTCCTTAGAAAACCTATCCTCATAAGAAAGTCATTAAAAATTTTATTGAACTGACGCAAGCTCTGTTTCAAGCCATCCAATGATTTCTTCAAGAGACATACTTTTGATTTCTTCAAGAGACATACTATTAAAGGAGAAAATGATAGAGATCTTAACAAATCTTTAATCCTACGTGATGTCGTGAGATCCACCAAAAAGTAATTTAAGATCCCAATTTAGGATCTACCACTAAAAATACTCTTAAAGTGTGTTTGGATGATGACTTTTAACTAAGTAATTCATTTTAATCATGTAATTGAAATATTTCAAGGTGAAATTACACGTTTGGATAAATTATTTAAAGGAAAATACATGTCGGCCATACAATGATTAAAAATTTTATTCAACTGACGCAAGCTCTGTTTCAAGCCATACAATGATTTCTTCAAGAGACATACCTTCAAGAGACATACTTTTGATTTCTTCAAGAGACATACTATTAAAGGAGAAAATGATAGAGATCTTAACAAATCTTTAATCCTACGTGATGTCGTGAGATCCACCAAAAAGTAATTTAAGATCCCAATTTAGGATCTACCACTAAAAATACTCTTAAAGTGTGTTTGGATGATGACTTTTAACTAAGTAATTCATTTTAATCATGTAATTGAAATTCAACTGACGCAAGCTCTGTTTCAAGCCATACAATGATTTCTTCAAGAGACATACCTTCAAGAGACATACTTTTGATTTCTTCAAGAGACATACTATTAAAGGAGAAAATGATAGAGATCTTAACAAATCTTTAATCCTACGTGATGTCGTGAGATCCACCAAAAAGTAATTTAAGATCCCAATTTAGGATCTACAACTAAAAATACTCTTAAAGTGTGTTTGGATGATGACTTTTAACTAAGTAATTCATTTTAATCATGTAATTGAAATATTTCAAGGTGAAATTACACGTTTGGATAAATTATTTAAAGGAAAATTAAAGTTTACGTCATTTTAATAAGAAATTTTATTTAACATATAACGTATGAATTGAAATTCTTTGCAAAAATGAGAGAATTTCAATTTCTTTGCAACTCCTGTCTTCGATCGGTCTCGTTCATCACTCTCAACCTACACCTCACTTGCTCGCACTTATTCCTCTCCATCCATACACTCTCCCTTGCGGCTTCGAGACCCTCGTTCTCACTCTCTCACAGTTACGACAACCTTCGTTCAGATCGCACACTCTCAGTGGATATTACCTTATTCAGATCGCACACTCTCATGGTGGCTATGACCTTCGTTCTCTCTTGATTCAGATTGCACACTCTCTTCATGCAAGGTTGGTTTCTCATCTCTATTATCTAGGGTTTCTTTTTTATTTCATTAATTTGTGATTTGTGCTTTGTTCTCATTGTCGTGTTATTTGTATATGAATTTTAAATAAATTTTCTTCCACTATTGGAATGTGGGAAAGGTCTTGGGTTCTATTGTTGTGTGAAATTTTTATTTCTGTTTGGGGTTGAGCTAGGTGGTGAGCACCATGTGTTTATGAATATGCATGAAAGAGGAAGAGAAAACTTATTTTATTTCTTTCGTTTGAAACTATTGCTAAGGAAGACAACGCTGGCAAGTTCTTCAATTTGATTTTAGCCGATGAGGACCTTTTTATTCATCCACACTCTCTAACTTTGTATGATTAAACAAGGTTTTCTCCATTGACTGCTAATTTTATGAGCGACTCGTTGAATTTGTGTTTGTGTGTTATAGCGATGCACATTTCAAACATGATTAGAGTTGTTGAACAAGTGACCTCAATAACTTAAGAGGGAGGGTGAATTAAGTTTAAAAATTTCTCCCTAATCAAATTTTAATTCTCTCTTGAAATAAAATATGTACACTTAATATGAATAAAGTAAAGAGAAATTCAAATGATACTTCTTTAAAATAAGCAAAGCAAAAATAAAATGTAATAAATTAAATAAGTTTAGGGAAGAGAGAAATGCAAACTCAGTTTTTATATTGGTTCGGCCACGCCCTGTGCCTACGTCCAATTCTCAAGCAACCCGCTTGAGATTTCCACTAACTTGTAAATTCCTTTTACAAATTTTGAACCCCACAGGGATACCCTTCCCTTGTGTTTAGAAATCCTTACCAGAGAGAAAAACATATTTTCAAAAACAGTTTTACTTAAAAACTTTTGTAAGATGTTTTGAAGAATTTACCTAAGGCCAAACCTTTGTAGTCTCTTTTAAGGGATTCTTTTAACATACAATGTACTAATTGTTAATCGTTTCTCTTGAATTCTTGATCTTAACTTTGATTAATCTTGAATAGCTTTCATCTTTGACATCATCAAAAGCTTCATACAACATATGCTTCTACAATCTCTCTCTTTTTTATGATAACAACAATTTGAAAACAAGATAAATGATATACAATTTGTAATGCGTGCACTCATCCTTACTCCCCCTTAAGATTGGAATTTATGGCCTAGTTTTTAGATTAAAATATACCCTTAAATTCTCTCCCCCTTTGGCAACATCAAAAAGCCAAAACGATTGGAGAAAAGAACAACACCAAAAACTATTCAGAGCAGGTAGCTTAAACCATCCACAATCTTAATCAATCACAACATAAGTCAAGCAAATTATAAGGCAAGTAAAGTCTAAATGTCCAAACCAAATCAAAAGCCAAGCAAGGGCTAAAATATCCAAACAAAAGCAATATCATAAACTAAAATATCCAATGCAAAAAGCAATCAAAAGAAGAATATCCAAAAGTGAACCAAAGTACCAAGTATCTAAAGCCTAAATACAAGGCTAAATAGGAAAAATATCCAAAAAAATGAACGATGTAGAACATGAGAAAAACAACTAAGAATCTGTCGGTGGATCAAAGCAACGCCGGATGAAACTAATATCATCTTCAAGCCATATGATACAAGAATCCATCGCATCAAAGCGATCACCAACAAACTCTTGAAGATCGCAGAGCTCGGTGAGAACTTCAGTCAGGTGAGAAGAAGAGGCATCCCGTTGCGGTGGTGGAGACGGTGTACGCTCATCGGGAATGGGAGGTGGCAGGTCTTGCTTGTGCACCCACTGACCATCCATGTCTTTTCGATAACCAAAATATGTAACAACACCAACACCAATAGTAAAAGAACGTTTAACTTTGACAAAAGGTTCATCATCTAAGGGAACTTTGAAATGCTGGAGAAATAAGGTAACAAGATGGGGATATGGGAGAGGTGCATTGGCCCGTAATGTCTTATGCATTCGATACCGAACAAGATGGGCCAAGTCAATCTGATGACCAGTTTAAAGAGCCCACAACAAGATTAAATCCTCCTCAAAGGCTTGGGCAAGATTAGTGGACCTAGGAAGCAAAATGCGATTGTTCGAGCCCTGCATAACCCCGAACTTTATCGGAAAGTGTACCAAATCATTAAAGTAATAATAAAATGGTAAGAAACTGAGTATCGAACTCAGGGAACTTGTTTCATTCAGTGAAGTTTCATTCAGCAAGTAGACATTGATATAAAGCCATGTAAACATAATTAAACCAAGGATGTATATGCTGTAAATCTAAAATAACTACAAATACGCTGATCAAAACGGGAGAGAAAACAAATGATTAAAACATTAGGTCCTTCTACTGAACACTTGATGTAATTAAAAGATTTTTCTCTAATTAAGATTATTTTTGTGTTCTATGTTGAGGACTAAAATACCAAACATCGATTCCTTGCGTGAATGGACAAATTCTAATTAAACCTCATTCTCAGATGTCTCATTGAACTTAGCCTAATCGAACAACATTACAATCACAACATATCAAAAACTAAAACCCTGCACTCTATGTCTAGCAATGCAGTTATCTAGCCCTGCTCTATCCAGTTCTAAGGATTAATACATTTTCCAATGCTAAATATCCTAACTTTACACACAAACGGGTGATCAGACCAAAAGCATGCAATAATTAAGTGCAGATAGAAGCAATGAACACATAAAAAACTTTAAATAGATAGTTAAGAATTTACATCAAGTTTCGCCAGAATTTCCCAACAGAGATACTTAACGTGGGAAGAGACAAATGTCTCACTGAGCGAGCTGATGACGCGCTGAACGCGCAGATGCTTCTCAAATTCTTCTCTAGATTCTCCCAACTCATTAAGCGGGCTGAGTGCCTCGCTTAGCGTGTGATTCTCGCTAAGCGCACAAGCCTCGTTTAGCGAGACACCAACTGCTAGCCTTCACAATCTTCATCCTTTTTACCTGAAATTGAAGTTGAAACACATTAAATTCACAATGTTGGGCATTTTTACCAAACTAAATTAAACTAAACCTAAAAATATGTACAAACCATAAATTGGGGAAAAGATAAACATTTTATAAAAATTTTCTATACAAAAGTTAGTCGTAAATGATGACTAACAACGACAAAGAACATAGTGCATGATGTGGCACTCAAAAGTAAATGACCCAGCAAGCAATTTGTCGGTCATGTCAGCATTGTCATTGCAGACCATTTTTCGAGCATCATGACTTGAATAATCATGTTTCTAGTCATCAACAAGAATTCCCTCAAAAGGAACACTTTGACTGAGCAGCTTAGTTAATGAATAAAATAAGGTTTGATCAACAATAATAGGAACTTTATGCACCTCAGAATAAAGGACTCCATCTTGAATTTTCAAATTTTTATAAAAGACCCTAACTAATTTAGGAAAATAAGGCAATTGTAGAGACATAAAGTCAACCAATTCAAAATTTTGAAACACTTGGTAGCAATCAAATGTTTCACCATCAAAGAATTCAATATCTAAGTACTTAGGGTCAAGAATGACGCGATTGCAGAATTATGAATAATACCTCTAACGTTGGTCATCGAAAAAAAACAAGGTGGATGACTTGGGAGATGAAAGAGGAAGAGGAATTGGTGTTGGTGGGTCACTGGATGGTCTGTGGTGGCGGTGGCCTGCAACGGTGGTGGTAGAGGAGGATCCATTTTGTTTCTTCGATGATTCTGCCATTGGAGTGTGTTTCAGCTAATTTTGATCAGTGGGATTTATAGAGAATGGAAAAAGAAGAATTTTGGGCTTTGCTTGAAGTAATTTGTCCACGAAATGAGAAAGTTATGAGGATTTGAAGTTTAGAGGAGGTTGAGCGTCGTCAAGGAGAAGATGAGAGTGGGGGTTATGCGAAAGTGCAGCTTTTTATAGGTAAGGATGATTTGTAATAGATTACAGCCTTGTGTAATCGATTATAGCCTACTGTTCTATGGTAATGGATTGCAGGGAGTGGTAATTGATTACCAGACCCTAAAACATAACTAACTATTGTTTACTCATAAAATCTACACACTCATTGTAACTATTATCAACAACAATCAAAGATCCAAAAATAGACACTGAAAACAAGCATCATAAACTTCTTAACTACATTTATATGGCACAATCAAAAGTACAAAAATAATCATCAAAACATAAACAAAGACAATCAACGACAATCATTAATCTATAAACAACAATTAATATGACTATCAAAACACAAACAAAGACAATCAAAGACAATCATTAAGCCATAATCAATAATAACCATCAGAAACAAACTCAATCATAAAGAAAGAAAATATTAATCAACCGAGTTAACTATTTATCTAAGTCATTGATATCTAAAAGTTCTAATTCTCTTCTAATGGCAAAGAAGGTTTCTTTAGGGAGAGGTTTTGTAAAGATATCAGCTAACTGATTCTTTGTATCAACGAATTCTAGTACACAATCCCCTTTTTGAACATGATTTCTCAAGAAATGGTGTCTTATCTCAATATGCTTGGTTCTTGAGTGTTGAACAGGATTTTTAGATAGGTTTATAGCACTCATGTTATCACATCTAATGGGAATATGATCAAGAATTATTCCATAGTCAGAAAGTTGTTGTTTCATCCAAAGTATTTGTGCACAACAACTACCAGCAGAAATGTATTTCGCCTCGGCAGTGGATAAAGCACCATTATTTTGTTTCCTACTATGCCAAGAAACTAGAGTAGATCCAATGAAATGACAGGTTTCACTAGTGCTCTTTCTATCAGTTTTGGAACCGGCAAAATCAGAATCAGAGTATCCTATTAGATTGCATGTGGAATTTTTAGGATACCATAATCCTATATTAATAGTGCCTAATAAATATCTCATAATTCTCTTAACTGCACTAAGATGTGATTCTTTGGGATTTGCTTGAAATCTAGCACACATACAAACACTAAACATTATATCAGGTCTGCTAGCAGATAAATAAAGAAGAGATCCGATCATACCTCGATATTTCTTAATGTCTATTGATTGACCGGTTTCATCTTTATCCAAGTAGCAAGCAATACTCATTGGAGTAGTCATATGTTCAGCGTTTTCCATCCCAAATCTGTGAATCAAGTCTTTGCAATATTTTGATTGATTGATTAATATTCCATTCTTGGTTTGCTTAATTTGCAACCCAAGAAAGAAGTTCAACTCACCCATCATTGACATTTAATTTTCATTTTGCATATCTTGTGAGAATTCTTTACATAGAGAATCATTAGTGGATCCAAAAATAATATCATCAACATAGATTTGTACTAATAATATATCATTCAACTTCCTTTTAATAAAAAGAGTAGTATCAACTTTACCTCTTGAAAAATCCTTTTCTAAAAGAAATTTACTCAGACGTTCATACCAAGCCCTAGGGGCTTGTTTTAAGCCATATAAAGCCTTTTTCAATTAAAAAACATGATTAGACTTTTTCTGAGTTTTCAAAGCCCGGGGGTTGATCTACATATACTTGCTCTTGGATAAAGCCATTCAAAAAGGCATTATTCACATCCATTTGGTAAAGTTTAAATTCCATTATGGATGCAAAGGCTAATAACATTCTATTGGCTTATAATCTGGCAATTAGAGCACATGTTTCCTCATAATCTATTCCTTCTTCCTGATTGTACCCTTTGGCTACTAACCTAGCCTTATTTCTAATGATTATGCCATTTTCATCTAATTTGTTTCTAAATACCCATTTTGTTCTTGTAACTGGGTGATTATCAAACTTCTCAGCTAATTCCCAAACTTTATTTCTTTCAAATTGATTCAACTCTTCTTGCATAGCTATGATCCAATGTTCATCAATTATGGCTTCTTTCAAATTTTTAGGTTCAATCAAAGAAACAAAAGCCATATTATTGCAAATATCTTTGAGGGAGTGTCTAGTTGTTACCCCTTTAGATATATCACCGATAATGTTGTCAAGAGGATGGTATCTAGAAGTTCTCCACTTTCTTGGTAGATCAACACTTGTTTTTGTTTCATTAATGTAAAAATCTTCATAATTTCCCTCTCCTTTGCCTTTGTGATCTTCGCCATGAATATGCATTTCTTCTAAAGATTCTGAAATATCATCTAGTATATCCTTTCTTGGCAAAATTGCATTAGTTTCATCAAAAGAAACATGGATGGATTCTTCAATAATCATAGTTCTTTGTTATAAATTCTAAATGTTATACTGTGCAATGAATAGCCAAGGAATATACCTTCATCAGATTTTGCATCAAACTTACCTAAGTTATCTTTGCCGTTGTTTAGCACAAAACATTTACATCCAAACACATGAAGATGTGAAATGTTTGGTTTTCATTCATTATATAATTCATATGGAGTTTTCTTTAAGATAGGTCTAATTAAAGCTATATTCATGATGTAACTTGCAGTATTTACAGCTTCAGCCCAGAAATATTTTGGAAGAAATGTATCACTAAGCAAAGTTCTGACTATTTCTTCTAAAGATCTATTTTTCCTCTCAACAACTCCATTTTGTTGAGGGGTTCTAGATGCATAAAAATTATGTTCAATACCATGTTCATCACAAAATAATTCAAAATCTTTATTTTCAAATTCTCCTCCATAATCACTCCTAATAGATGCGATTTTGAGATTTTTCTTATTTTGAATAATTTTAGCAAGTCTTGAAAGCATGAAAAACATCTCCTTTATGAGTGAGAAATAATGTCCATGTAAATCTAGAGTAATCATCAACAATAATAAGAGCATAATAGTTTCCTCCAAAACTCATAGTTCTAGAGGGGCCAAAAAGATCCATGTGCAAAAGTTGTAAGGGTTAAGTTGTAGACACGATATTCTTTGATTTGAAAGAAACCCTTACTTTTTTCCTTTTTGACAGGCATCACACAATCTATCCTTTTCAAATTTAAGTTTTGGTAAACCAATAACTAAATCTTTAGAAATTAGTTTATTCAAATGTTCCATGTTTATATGGGCAATTCTTCTATGCCATAACCAAGGATCATCATCTGTACTAAGAAAACATTGATCATGATTTGATGTTTGATCTAAATTTATCATGTAAACATTATTTGTTTTGTAGCCTATATGTTTTATATTTCTATCATGTTTGTTTTCAATGACACAGTTATGAGAGTCAAATGATACTAGATAGCCTTTATCACATAATTGACTAACACTTAGCAAACTGTGCTTAGGACCATCAACAAGTAGAACATTTTTAATGGAGGTAGATGAATTCATACTTATTTTTTTTACTCCAAGAATTATACCTTTATTTTTGTCGCCATAAGTCACATGTCCACTTTTCTTGGGAGAAATATGAGTGAACTTTGATGCATCTCCCGTCATGTGTTTAGAGCATCCACTATCTATGTACCAACTCTTCTTTAAGGAAACCTCTTCATTGCTTTCATAATTCTTGGCCATCAGACTCAGGTTTACAACTTCATTATCTAAATCTTCAGATGAGTCCATATCTTTGTCTTCCCAAGTAATGTAGGCCTTCTTTGCTTTCTTATCATTGAAAGTTTTCTTTTCAGATCTCGCTATTCTTTTCTTGAAACTTGGGCAATCAACTCTCAGATGTCTTGGTTGATTGCATTCATAACATTTTGGAAGAGATGATGAATCTGCTGCCCTTTTCTTTGATTTGAAATTTGATCTTCTTTGATTTCCTTTGTTTCTTAGAAATTTGTTGAATTTCTTTACAAAAAGGTTGAAATCATCATCTTCGTCTATTTCATTTGAATCTTCTTTATCACTTCCTTCTTGGATTGAGGATGAAGCTTTAAGTGAAATTCCTTTCCTTTTCTTATCATTCTCCTCATGCTGGTTGAGTCTCATTAATTCTATTTCGTGTTCCTATAACTTTCCAAACAGAGTAGCAAGAGACATGTTAGAAAGATCCCTTGATTCTATAATAGTCATCACCTTTGGTTGTCATTCTCTGCTTAAGCATCTCAAAATTGTATTAATAAGATCCTTATTTGGAAATGTCTTTCCTAAAGATGCAAGATGATTTACTATGTGTGTAAATCTCTTTTGCATGTCTTGTATAGTTTCATTAGGATTCCTTCTAAAGAATTCATATTCATGAGTCAACGTATTTATTCTAGACCTTTTCACATCTGTTGTTCCTTCATGTGTTACTTGTAAAATATCCCACATATCTTTTGCCCTTTTGCAATTTGACACCCTAAAGTATTCATCCATTCCTAATGCAGATGTAATTATATTTTTGGTTTTTAAATTATATTGTACTACTTTCTTTTCCTCCTCATCCCATTGTTCCCTAGGTTTTTCTATGGTTGTACTTCCTGCTACCATAGTAGGGATGTAAGGTCCAATTTCTATGGCTTCCCAGATATTTAAATCTATAGCCTCTATGAAAATTTGCATGCTAGTTTTCCAATAATGATAACCCACACCATTGAAAATATGAGGCATATTTATAGAGTTCCCTTCGGGAAATAAAAAGTTTGATGAGGCCATATTCTTGAAGTTTCTAAACCTCTTGTACAAGAATTAAGCTCTGACACCACTTGTTGAACAAGTGGCCTCAATAACTTAAGAGGGGTGTGAATTAAGTTTAAAAATTTCCCCTAATCAAATTTTAATTCTCACTTGAAATAGAATATACACACTTAATATGAATGAAGTAAAGTGTGGAAGCAAAGCTTTCCAAGTTTATTTTGATGATGCCAAAGACTCAAGTCAAGAATCAAGAGTTAAACAAGTTTCAAGAATCAAAGAGTCGTTCAATCAAGAATCAAGATTCAAGTGAAGATTCAAGAGAAGACTCAAGATATGCAAGAACTTCAAGAAAAACATCAAGATAAGTATAAAAGTATTTTTTCAAAAGAAAAGATTGAATATCACAATTTGTCCAAAAGAATTTTTCAAAGAAAAATCTTTTACCAGAAGACAGTAATCGATTACCAGAAGCCCAAACAGTTTTATAACTGTTTTACAAAGTAGTAATCGATTACCATGGGCATGTAATCAATTACCAATGTTTTTAAATGTTGGATTTTAAATTTTAAGAGCCACAACTTGTGATAAAACATTTTCAAACTTGTGTAATCGATTACCAGTGTTTCTAAACGTTTTGATTTTTAAATTTAAACATGAAGAGTCACATCTGTTGATGTGTAATCGATTACACTATGATGGTAATCGATTACCAATGACTGATTTTGAAAAATAAATTTCCAAAAGTCAATTTTTAAAGTGACTAATTTCTGAAGGTTTTTTCAAGAGTCACAACTTTTAAAGTGACTAGTTTAGAAGAAATTGCCAAGAGTCACAACTTTTAACTTGGTTTTTCAAGAGCCATCAAATGGCTATAAATATGTGACCATGACACGAATTTTAAAAAATAGATTCCTTTCATTCAAGAAGAGATTTTTTCTAATTCAGTTCTCATCATCTTTCTAAGAGTTTTTGTTCAATACTTTATTTGCCAAGAAAAGTTCATTGGTAAAAAATTTGTGCTATTCTTTTGATTCATTCCTTCTCCCTTTTGCCAAAAGAATTCAAAGAACTAATCGTCTGAAAATTCTTTTGATTCCCCAAACAAATAATTCAAAGAACTAACCGTCTGAGAATTCTTTGCCCAAACACTTAATTCAAAGAACTAACTGTCTGAGAATTGTGTAAGAAGCGGGTAACTTCTTGGTTGTAATAGTGAACAAAAGGGAGGGTACATCCTTTGTGGCACTTTGCTTGTAAAGGATTTTACAAGGTTATTGGAAATCTCAAGAACTGTGGGTTGCTTGGGGACTGGACGTAGGCATGGGTTGTGGCCGAACCAGTATAAATCTTGTGTTTGCTTTCTTCTTCCCTACACTCTTTACTTTTCCGTTGTACACTTTTTATTTTCGCTTTACTTTTGTCTAAGTTATTGTTTCTGTTCTTTACTTTCTCATAACTTAGTAGTAAAGCCTAATTGAATCTAGTAATATTAAGAATGATAAATTTTAATTAGTCAAGACACATTAATAATTAATTTAACCCCCCCTTCTTAATTATTTCGAGGCCACTTGATCCAACATAAAGAGCAATTCAAATGATACTTCTTTAAAATAAGCAAAGCGAAAATAAAATGCAATAAATTAAAGAATTTTAGAGAAAAGAGAAATGCAAACTCAGTTTTTATACTGGTTCAGCCACGCCCTGTGCCTACGTCCAGTCTTCAAGCAACCCGCTTGAGATTTCCACTAACTTGTAAATTCCTTTTACAAATTTTGAATCCCATAGGGATACCCTTCCCTTGTGTTCATATATCCTTAACAATCAAGAGACCCACAGTCTCTTGAACAACAATTGTTTGCTTTAAAGTAAGAAGAATATTTCTCTCTTGTACAGAAGAATGTTACAAGATGAAGATCTTATCAGAATCCTTATTGATTTTGCAAGTGTTTGACCAAGGCTTTCTTTTGAGAGGATAGGACAATTATTTTTCTGAAAAACTCTAAAGAATTTCGAACCCAAATCACATATTTATAGGCCTTTGGTGGCCTTTCAAAAACTTGTGAACAGTTGTGACTTTTCAGAGTTATTTTTAAAATTTCCTCACTGGTAATCGATTACAGATATATGGTAATCGATTACACAATAAATTTTGGGGAGTTATGACTCTTCAGATTTGAATTTCAAAATTTCGTGACTAGTAATCAATTGCACAACTGTTGTAATCGATTACAGATTTAAAATTTAAATTCAAAACTTTCTAAAAGTTGTTTAAATCAGTTTTGTCTCTGGTAATTGATTACAATCTCTTTGTAATCGATTACACATTCAAAAATTCAAATTCAATTTTTTTCTCAAACTATTAAAAACTTATTTTAGCTTCATATTTTCAAAAAGAGTTTACTTAAAAACTTTTGTAAGATGTTTTGAAGAATTTACCTAAGGCCAAACCTTTGCAGTCTCTTTTAAGGGATTCTTTTAACATACAATGGACTAATTGTTAATCGTTTCTCATGAATTCTTGATCTTGACTTTGATCAATTTTGAATAGTTTTCATCTTTGGCATCATCAAAAGCTTTATACAACATATGCTTCTACAAGAGTGTCAAATGATTTTCTCTGATCTAATGAACTTTTGCCCAAGGGAGCTTTTTAATTGTTCCTCTTTGCTATCTACCTTCCCCAATATACCCAAGACTTAAGAACTACACCATTTTTGTCTTTTGTCTTTTTTTTTTTTTTTTGCTTGCTCCTCCTTTTAGTGTGAAAAAAACATCCTAGTTTAAGGGAATACCATTTGTTGAAAATATGCATGTGCCTCAATCACTATCTTGTAATCATTGAGGAAACTGAGAAAAAAAAGTTGTAACGTTCGAGATAATTTATGGGGAGTGAACACTTCCTATTATGATTCACCTGCATATATACCTTTGTAGATCAACTGTATTGTAATTTCCAGATCTCATAATGTGTTTTGTAACCACTTACTAATTAGTTTTTAAAAATGTAGATATTATCATAGCAATTCTTAAAATTAGAAAACTAAATTTCTAAAATTGAAATTTATTAGTCGTATCGGGTCTTGTTGTTAGTTGCATTATGGACTATAATAATAGTAATAGTAAGTTATAAAATTTAAAAATTATAATAGGAACTAAAATTTATACTTGTTTCTGAATATGCATATATATTATGAATGTTGATGTTGGTGGAATAACCAATTGTTCTGATTTATCTTATGTTTGGAATGCATGACCAATTGCAAAACATTATCCAATTCCTTCTTTTCATCAAGTTTTATATGACACTAATGCTACAGTACTCGAGAGCAATTATAAATTTATAATAATTTTTGGGTTGTGATGATTTTACTGAGTTTTAATATGAATTATTTTTGCGAGTTTTATTTACTTATTCAGAGGAATCAAGGTAATTATGCAGAATTAGAGTCCATGTTGGTTACTGAATTGGTCAAGATTTATTTCCAATGTTTATTTGAAGTGGTATATACTGAGGTTAATTATGCAATTAGCTATGATAGGTTAATTATTTATTAGTTAGTTAGAAGTTGTCGATACACAAGAGGGGTTGAGACAGAGATTTTATCTTCTGATTTATGAGGAGTTCAAATTATTGTGGTAGAACCGAGGCCTCTTTGAAGTACTGTGACTCATTTCTACTATTTCCTGTTAATGGAACATTTTTTTTTCCTATAATTCTGATTCAGTTTCTAACAGCATGTGTATTCAATTTTATTTAACCATCACTGAATGTGTGCTAACAGGAAGCCAAACAAGGCCTTAAAACTGAAGGGAGGAAAATGGTTTAATATACCCATCAAAATTAAGAGAAAATCTTCAATGTGGTTTTTTCCAAAGTCACATGCATCACAAAATTAGTCTTCCAAAAATTTCAATTGCCAAATTAGTCTTTCATGTTCTTGTTGTCATCCCTATTTGTGTTTAGAAATCAAAGAAATTTGGGCAATAAAGGTGATGAAATTGGAAAGCAGTAGCATAAAGTACTGCAACTTAAATTTTGTCCAAGCATTTTGGAGTTCACCTCATGTCAGATAATGTTAAAAATCATTTTTAGCTTTAGAGATTATGGTATGGAATTATTAGTAATATTCTTACTCAAAGCGGATTTGACTGGGATAACACAAAGTACATGATTACCGTTGAAAATGAAATTGCATGGAATGAATATGTTAATGTAGTCAATCATCTTTTTAATTTTATTTATTATTCAATTGTTGTTATTATTTGTGTTGTTATTAACATGTTTCTATTTTTTTCAAGTCACATGAAGAGGTTAAACGATTTCAATTCAAAGTCATTCCTAATTGAGATGATATTGTAGACCTATGTGCAAAGGATAGAGTTACTGGACTAGAAGAAGAAAAAACATTAGATGTGGATGATATCATAAGCAAAGAAGCAAATGAAGAAGAAGCAACTCACAATGTGAGTATTGATTTAGAGGGATCAAGTTCTATCTCAAGAAAAAACATTCGCCCAAGTAAGAGTGGAGAGATAAAAAAAATGAATGATTTCCTCAATGAAAGAAGTAGTCGAGTCATTGAAGTGGTGAATGAGATAGATAATATACCTAATTTTAATGGTGCACTTTGACATAAAGCAATCGATTGGTTGAGAGAAAATCCCGTTATGTTTGTGATTATAAAGCTCTTCCATTGGATGAGAAGGAGAATTACATCTCATATTTTATGCCTTGATGCCAAATTAGATGTACATTTGATATAGAACTTTGTAGTGGACTTTAAATGAAATAATGATTTAAATAATTGAATTAATATATTTTTAATTGAAAGATATTAAAATAGTACATATTTATTGGAATACTACACTCAACAAATAGTACATAGAATTTATTAATGAAAAAATAATTATTTTATTCAAAAAAAATATTTTATTCAAATATAAAATTTTAAAAAAGAATGTATTTGACTATTTTATCAAAATAAGAAATTTTGAAAATGAAGAAATTTAATTTTTTTTATCTAAACATAAAATTTTGAAAATGAGAAAATTTAATTTCTTTATCCAAACACAGAATTTTAAAAATAAAATAATTTCAATTGAAACATTTAAAAATTTTAAAATTCTTTAAAATTTTAAATCATCTCACAAAACACACTCTAATAGAATTTTTATTTGTAGTTTTTTTTTACTCAAAGCAAACTCAACTCATATTATTGATAAAAAAGAGTCTGAATACAAATAGGGATGAAAAGATTATCACGGGGACTAACATAGACACTAGCTACCCTTGCAAGGGAATGAACCACTACATTGGCTTGTCTCACCAACTCAACTTTAAATTGAGTAAATTGATGCAACAACTGCTTACAGCTTTGAATTATAAAAGATATCTATGTTGTATTGCATTTGCTGCTATGAATCATGTCTTGAACTCCTTTGCAATCCACTTCAAAATACACTCGTGTATAACCCAACTTAATTGCCCATTTCATAACATGGAGCAGGCTGAGAGCCTCCCCTTCAAGAATTTGCAAACTTAAGCTTCATCCATTTTTTTTTCTAGCACTTACAAACACACCATTGGCATTTCTGAAACAAAACCCCCCAACTTGTAGTTTTTTCCTGTGTATTGAAGCTAGCATCTACATTGCACTTTAGAAAACCACTTGGAGGAGGTTCCCACCAAGCAAAGTCCTCATTGTTTAGACTAGTGCTTTCTGGTTGTTGCAAATTCCTAGCATTGATCCACTCATGCAACACCTGAATGGCTCTTGAAACAGTCAAATATATGTTAGGACCTGTATCATTCCACTGTTTGTTTGTTTCTGGTCTTCCAAAGACTCCACAGAACCATAACAAATTTAGCTGATAGGGACTCTGTCAAATTTGAAATAACTTTAAAACAAGCATCCTCAAAACTATATGCATTGTCCAGAAATGGTTGTATGAGAGGCCATAGGTTAACCTCCATCCAACATTGTTTACTAGTAGAACATTGAAAGAAAATATGTCATTTTGACTCCAATGTAATAATTCATGGTCATAACATTTTGAAATTTTGTAACGCTCATCAGTTTTGAAAGCCAAATTGAATGGCTGTTAATGGATGATAATGGCCAATAATGAATTGTAACAGCCAATAATGAGTGGTAATGACTGGTAAATGCATTCTTGATGGTAGAATGCCTATATAAGCACATGAATTTGGTCCCTGAGCTCATCCCTTTGAATTCAGTCTTATACACCATCTAGAGAGTGGAAGAGAGAGAGCTTGGAAGAACCAAAACAAGAAACTCTTCATAGCAATGGTTGGAGGTATGTTTTGATCTGTAATTTCCGCATTTTGTTAATAACCTGTGTTTCTTTTGTAGTTTGTAATATCACAGGTTAAAATAGATTTGTTCTAACATTTGGTATCAGAGCAACAATTACCTCTGCCTTGTCCATTTTCGATTTTTGGTATTTTCTGATTTGATTTCGTTTATGGTATGAAGGGCCTTGTTTCTTAAAAATAAAATTAGAAATCTGTATTTCGTTTGATTTCCTTAATTTTGGCTTTTGAATCGTGAAAAATGGTGTCCGAATGAATGAAAAACGAACGGGTCTGCGTATGGGTCGGGTTTGACCCGCTAAAGGTTGAAGATGATGAACAGTGTTAAAAAAAAAAAAAAACGAAAACTCCTACGTTTTATGCTAGCTAGATGTTGAACCCTTGACTTTGAGAACATTAAAGTATGTGCAGACCACTAAACCAATAAAGCTTTTTTGATATGTTGTCGTTTTTAATACGTTATATACACATTCTGCTTTACAGTTTTTGAAATTTTGATTTAATTTATGCATGAATATATTCTAGAACATTTTATTCTATGCATATATATATGAAATCAAATGCATAATATTATATTTCAATTATAAAATTATATGAGAATCTTATTCATAATTATATTGTATCTTGATTTTGAAATGCAAAATACTATTTATTCTCATATAATAAATTTTTATGTCTAAGTGATCTTTATAATTTTGTTTAATTATGGATTAGCCACAACATCTATATTTGATTAAAATTATATATTAAGTTGGTTAAAGATCATATAAGGAATTAGACATAATATTGTAATTAATTATACTTATATAATGAATTTTATCTCACAAGAATTTTTATTATATCTGTATAATTAATTGGGATAAAATGACGTATTATTTTTCATGATTTACCCACAGGCATCATGATGTATGTATAATTTGTCGATTTTATCATAAAGTAAAAATTTACGATAGAAATTAAATTATTTTCATATTGTACCCGTAAAGCATGAATATTGAGCAAGTAATTTGATTATTCTATCATAAGGTTTAATTGTTTCTTATTGAATTAAAAATTTAGCCCACAGGCAATTTTTATGTCACAAGATTCAATTTTATGGTATGTTTACATTGGTAAAAGATACAATTAAGATTAATATGCCTCAAATTTTGACATAAGCCTTTGAATTTTGCAGCTTCTCAAACTATTAGTTTTTCTGATATTCAATGTGATGTTCCCGAACTCAAAGGAGATAACTATAAGATATGGAAGGAGAGAATTCTTTTACAATTGGGGTGGATGGACATAGATTATGCTATAAGGAAAGACGAACCACCTACAATCACAAATGAAAGTAGCCCAGCTGACGTTGCGCTATATGAGCGGTGGGAGCGATCCAACCGGCTCAGCGTGATGTTCATTAAGACCAAAATCTCGGCTGGGATACGTGGTTCTGTTGACCAGCATGAAAAGGTCCGAGACTTGCTTAAGGCCATTGATGATCAGTTCATCACTTCAGATAAGACTTTAGCAAGCACCTTGATCATGAAGTTTTCTTCTCTTCGGCTCACCAGTGTGAAAGGTGTGCGTGAGTACATCATGAAAATGCGAGATATTTCAGCTCAACTTAAGAAACTAGAGGTTGATATGTCTGAGTCCTTCCTAGTGCATTTCATTTTGAACACCCTTCCGCATGAATATGGGCCATTTAAGATTTCCTACAACACACATAAAGATAAATGGTCTATCAATGAATTAATGACCATGTGTGTTCAGGAAGAAGAAAGGCTTGTAATGGAGATGGGTGAGAGTGCATTGCTGACTACTGCTTATGGGAAGAACAAAGCAATTAAGTCTCAAGCTTATCAGAAGGGGAATGGTAAAATACCACCTCAAGCTGATATTAAGAAGGTGGCAAAGTGTTTCTTTTGCAAGAAGAAGGGACACATGAAAAAGAATTGCCCCGGGTTCCAGAAATGGCTTGAGAAGAAAGGTAAATCAATCTCATTAGTATGTTATGAATCTAATATGGTTAGTGTTAATATTAACACCTGGTGGATTGATTCTGGATCTACTATTCATATTGCAAATTCTTTACAGGGTATGCAAAACCTAAGGAAACCAGTGGGAAGTGAGCAAAGCATTTTATCAGGCAATAAGCTAGGCTCACATGTGGAGGCCATTGGAACTTGCATTTTGACTTTAAGTAGTGGCTTTATTTTAAAATTAGAAAGGACTTTTTATGTACCAAGTTTTTCCCGAAACTTGATTTCTATTTCAAGGCTTGTACCGTTTGGATATTCCTTTAATTTCAAAGACACATCATTTGAGTTATTTTATAATTCTGAATGTGTTGGGAATGGTATATTGTCTGATGGTCTTTATCTTCTTGGTTTACAAAATAATGCCACTTATAGTTCTATGCATGTTCAAACTGGTATTAAAAGGTGTAATATTAATGATAATTCCTCTATGTTATGGCACCGGAGATTAGGACATATCTCCATTGAGAGGATTAAAAGGTTAGTGAAAGATGGGGTACTCAATACTCTAGATTTTGCTGACTTTAAGACTTGTGTGGACTGCATTAAGGGTAAGCAGACCAACATGTCTAAGAAAGGTGCTAATAGGAGTTCAAGCATATTAGAAATAATTCATATTGATATTTGTTGTCCAGATATGGATGCACATGGTCAGAAATATTTTATCACCTTTATAGATGATTATTCACGATATATGAATGTTTATTTGCTTCATAACAAATACGAAGCATTGGATGCCTTCAAAGTCTTTAAGGCTGAAGTTGAGAACCAATGTGGCAAGCAAATAAAAATAGTGAGATCAGATAGAGGTGGAGAATACTATGGCAGGTATACTGAGAATGGACAAGCACCTGGTCCCTTTGCAAAGTTCCTTCAAGAACATGGGATTGTTGCCCAATACACTATGCCTGGTTCTCCGAATCAGAATGGTGTGGCAGAAAGAAGGAACCGAACATTATTGGACATGGTGCTGAGTATGCTTAGCAACTCCAATCTTCCTAAATCCTTGTGGGCTGAAGCACTAAAGACGGCAGCGTATATATTAAATCGTGTTCCAACCAAGGCTGTCCCAAAGACACCTTTTGAGTTATTTAAAGGTTGGAAGTCGAGTTTGAAACATATGCGCGTTTGGGGTTGTCCGTCTGAGGTGAGAATATATAACCCACAAGAGAAGAAACTTGACCCGAGGACCATTAGTGGGTATTTCATTGGATATGCCAAAAGGTCTAAAGGTTATAGGTTTTATTGTCCACATCATATTACTAGGATTGTGGAATCAAGAAATGCCAAATTTATTGAAAATGATTTGATCAGTGGGAGTGATCAATTGAGGGACTTAGGTTCTGAAATTGATTATATAGAATCTCAACCTTCCACGTCAAATGAAAGATTGGTTGTAATTCATACCCCTCAAGTTCAAAGGAATGATGAACAACACATGATTGGCATTCCACAAACTGTTGTTGATAATCCAGTAGATCAAGTTGATCATCAAATTCATGAAAATGATGAACAACCAGTTGAACAACATGATCCCTAAGAAAATGTTGATGCAACATTAAGGAGGTCTACTAGAGTAAGAAAATCAGCTATTCCTAGTGATTATATTGTATATTTGCAAGAATCTGACTATAATATTGGAGCTGAAAATGATCCTGAAACTTTTGATCAAGCCATGAGTTGTAAAGAGTCAAATTTATGGTATGATGCCATGAAGGATGAGATGAGTTCCATGCAGAGTAACAAAGTTTGGAACCTTGTAGAGTTGCCTAATGGGGCGAAGGCCATTGGATGTAAATGGGTCTTTAAGACCAAAAAGGATTCATTAGGCAACATTGAGAGATACAAGGCAAGACTTGTTGCTAAGGGATTTACTCAAAAGGAAGGAATAGATTACAAAGAGACTTTTTCTCCAGTATCTAAGAAAGATTCTCTTCGTATAATCTTGACATTAGTTGCTCATTTTGACCTTGAGTTGCAACAAATGGATGTGAAAACAGCTTTTCTTAATGGTAATTTAGAGGAGGAGGTTTATATGAACCAACCTGAAGGTTTCTCCTCTAATAGTGGTGAGCATTTGGTTTGCAAGCTTAATAAATCTATATATGGTTTAAAACAAGCTTCCCGTTAGTGGTACCTTAAGTTTAATGGGATAATTTCTTCATTTGGTTTTGATGAAAACCCCATGGATCAATGCATATACCACAAGGTTAGTGGGAGTAAAATATGCTTTCTTGTTTTATATGTAGATGATATTTTACTTGCAGCCAATGATCGGGGTTTGCTACATGAGGTGAAACAATTTCTCTCTAAGAATTTTGACATGAAGGATATGGGTGATGCATCTTATGTCATCGGTATTAAGATTCATAGAGATAGATCTCGAGGTATTTTGGGTCTATCACAGGAAACCTATATTAACAAAATTCTAGAGAGATTTCGGATGAAAGATTGTTCACCAAGTGTTGCTCCCATTGTGAAGGGTGATAGGTTTAATTTAAACCAATGTCCAAAGAATGACTTTGAGAGGGAACAAATGAAAAACATTCCTTATGCTTCAGTTGTTGGAAGCCTCATGTATGCACAAGGCCTGACATTGCTTTTGCAGTTGGAATGTTAGGAAGATATCAGAGTAATCCAGGTATTGACCACTGGAGAGCTGCTAAGAAAGTGTTGAGGTACCTTCAAGGGACCAAAGATTACATGCTTATGTATAGACAGACAGACAATCTAGATGTGATTGGTTATTCAGACTCAGACTTTGCTGGTTGTGTTGACTCTCGTAGATCAACATCTGGGTACATTTTCATGATGGCTGGTGGAGCTATTTCATGGAGGAGTGTTAAGCAGTCTTTGACTGCTACTTCTACCATGGAAGCTGAGTTTGTCTCTTGTTTTGAGGCTACATCACATGGTGTATGGCTTAAAAGTTTCATTTCTGGGCTGAAGATAATTGATACTATTTCAAGGCCTTTAAGAATTTTTTGCGATAACTCAGCTGCTGTCTTTATGGCTAAGAATAACAAAAGTGGAAGTCGAAGTAAGCACATCGACATTAAGTACTTAGCCATTAGAGAAAGAGTAAAAGACAAGAAAGTGGTCATTGAGCATATAAGCACTGAGTTGATGATCGTTGATCCTTTAACTAAAGGCATGCCACCGTTTAAATTTAAGGATCATGTAGAAAGAATGGGACTTGGTTCCAATTTATGATTGTATACATATATGTAAAAATTGAAACTTTTATATTATGATATTTTCTCATATTTTGGTGCACATTGATTTATTTGAGAAAAATTATGTTTTGGACCAAGAATAAACATTGGGTTTATTCATGAAGTTTTATTACTACTTTAAGTATACTGCTTGGGAAATTGAGTATATTGTAATACATAGATGATATTACTCGTTATAAGAGGAACTATCACTATGATTCATATATTCATTTCTTAAGAAGATTGAGCATTAAGTCAAAATGTTTGGACCAAGTGGGAGAATGTAATAATTCATGGTCATAACATTTTGAAATTTTGTAACGCTCATCAGTTTTGAAAGCCAAATTGAATGGCTATTAATGGATGATAATGGCCAATAATGAATTGTAACAGCCAATAATGAGTGGTAATGGCTGGTAAATGCATTCTTGATGGTAGAATGCCTATATAAGCACATGAATTTGGTCCCTGAGCTCATCCCTTTGAATTCAGTCTTATACACCATCTAGAGAGTGGAAGAGAGAGAGCTTGGAAGAACCAAAACAAGAAACTCTTCATAGCAATGGTTGGAGGTATGTTTTGATCTGTAATTTCCGCATTTTGTTAATAATCTGTGTTTCTTTTGTAGTTTGTAATATCACAGGTTAAAATAGATTTGTTCTAACATCCAATGCATCAAGGCAATGATCACAATGCAGCTCATAGTCCATAGCTTTGTTTTTCAGATTTGTCCTCATAGGAAGACATTTACGACAGACCCGCCATAGAAACAATCGGACTCGGGGTGGAATTCGAATCTTCCATATGGCACTCTAATCTCCAGGTCATTTTAGGTGGTCAGTGTTGATAACTAGCTTTGTTCATAAAATTATGTATGGTGACCGAACCGAATATTCTCCATTATTCTCATAAGCCCAGACCCTTTTATCTTTATTAACAGGATGAATCAATGGGGTATTAATTCATAATTGAGGCAACGACATCCTCATTAGAGTTCCAGCACTTTTCTCCAAGATTCATAAGGTCAGAGACACAATTATTCATAACTTCTTCATCTAGGGGCATGTTCAGAATGCGAGGTTGGAAGTCATGAATCCAAGGCTCACGCCAAACATATATCGAACCTTCATTCCCAATTATCCATCTATATATCCTTCATGCAACAATACTCTAGAGTTCCATATGCTTCGCCAAGAAAAGGGCAGGTTGTGATCAACCACATTTTGTTCCTGAACCCCAAGCGTGTTGATGGTCAGCATTTTATCCTCAGGTTTACAATTTTTGTTGAAGGAGTCTTTTGATTAGTGGAGATTAATTGCTTGTCCTGAAGCACTCCTATACACTTCAAGGATATCTTTCAGGGTTGCACTTTCATGGGGGGTTGCTTGAGAGAATAAGAAACAATCATCTATGAAAAGGAGATGATTAATAGAAGGGTTGTATAGTTTCCTTTAAAAACCAAGAACAACAAGCATTGTAAATGTCATTACCACAAATGTCCCAATTTTTTTTAAAAAAAGGTTGGATTGAGGCCATCTGAGCTCGGAGATTTATCTGGGTGCATGTCAAAAAGAACTGCTTTGACCTCCTCCTTCATGAATAGGGCTAGCAAGGGATGATTATCCTCCTCACTCAAGTAGGGATGAACCAAATCCACCACCGGGTCATAGGAACCCTCATCAAGATGGAAAAGATCCTCAAAATAAGACCGAGCCAGCTCACAAATCCCCTCTTGATCATCAATCCATTGACCTTCAACATTCATCAATGCATCAATTTGATTCCTTTTCTTCCTTGTTGAAGCAAAAGTGTGGAAGAACTTAGAATTCATGTTGCCATCCTTTAACCAATATGCTTTAGCCCGCTGTCTCCAGTACATTTCCTCTTGGACTAAAACCTTTTAGAGTTGGCTTTTCACTTTATTAAACTCATCAATAGACTCCTTATCTTGATAGTATCACAGCCTCTCTAAATCTGCCTTGTATCGAGAAATCTTGGCCCGAAAACCCAGGCTCAGCCTACGACCCCAATGGGAAAGTTCGGAGACACAAGAATTCACTTTAGACAAGAAATTCCCACCTTCTTTCTCCCAACCAGCTTTCACCACATCAGGTAGATCCTTCTTTGCAAGCCAAGCCTTTTCGAATCAGAAGCGTTTATTGAAAACATGAGACTGGCCACAATCACTACACAACAACAGATGGGTGTGATCAAAAATAGATGCCACTAAATTTATCAGGTAAGCTTCAGAGAACAACTCCAACCACTTTGGGTTGGCCATGGCCCTACCAAGGCACTCCTTCACCACCCTCCACGTCAATGTCTTATTTGTAGTTAGTATATAAAAATTGTGTGAATTAAAATAATCATTTACTTTCAACCTAAAATATTTATATTAAGTATGTAAAGGTTTATTAAATATTTTTTAATCACCAAGGTTTATTAAATATTTAATGTTATTTAATTTGTTTAGTATATATGTTTTTGTTAAATTAAAGTCATACATACGATAAATTTACATTGAAGCGCTTATTTAACAAAGATTTATCATACAAGAGATATCTTTCCTTCATCCTAAACTTTCAATTTAATAAGTTAAGAAAAATTCATTAAGAAAAATATGCTAAGCCTGGTAGCTAGATCAATATACATGCTGAGAGACAATAGGACTAGAGTAGGATTTTTTTTTTTTCTTATGAATCCGAGTTAAGATAAAAAAATATTTTTTTTTCTTAACTTCTTTCTTTTGATATTTTTTGGCTGTAATAATCTGAATACCTACTCTAGTCCTATTTCTCTATATGTTACCCCATAAAAAGAAAAAGAAAAAAAAAACCTACTCTAGTCCTATTGTCTCTCAGCATGTATATTGATCTATCTACCTGGCTTAGCATATTTACCAGTGCTTACTGGTGCACTTAATTTCTTATCTATTTTAAGTGTTTATTATTTTTTCTGTAAAAAAAGTATTTATTATGTTTTTATTTCACCGAAATGAACTGTTCCCTTGATGGTTCTGTTTCTTTCCAACCGAAATGTACGGTTCTATAGTTCTGCATCTTGTTGAAGCATTTACTAAGAGGATTTTTTGTATTTTTTTTCATTTTTCTTCCATAAAAAACATTTTTACTTTTTCTTCTATTTCACTTTTATTTTATATTTTAATATTTTTATCATATTATTTGTCACTTAGGGTATCATATATTCTCTTTCTTTATTAATTATTTTATTTATCTCTCTTGTCTTTCCGCACTCATGTATCTCATTCTTAAGACGTGCATTTAGCTTTTAATTTTCCTCTCTCTCTCAATGTATGACCTTTTAATTACTTTATAGAATTAAAAAATTAATTGATGATATTTATTTTTTATAATTATTAAAGTTTTATTTTGAATCTCATTCAATCTAATTTATTGATACATTATTTGTAATGCTACAGATTAACTATTTTTTTGTTAATTCCTTTTGAAAGAGTGAGTTTAATACCTCTAGGTTTTGCCAAAGTACTCTATTTTTTTTAAATGACATGAGTTAATCGAATCATTTTGTTTCCTACAGATTTTAATTGTAATTTGAGAGCTTTGAATTTCAAGTAGTACATTAGAACTAGAAATGAAATTTGAAATGATAAGAAATGAGACCAGAAGGAATAGTTAAATAGCATGCAGTATCTTTAGAGCTTTGGAAAATCATTTTGAAATACCAGTGACACGAGAAGGGAAAATGGAAACCCGGGCATCAAACAAATATTCCAACCATTTTCCTCTATTGTATTTTTTTTCTTTTAATTATTATTATTGGATTGATCATGTCTTTTTTGGTTTTTATCGGTCAATGTTAGTTATTAATGTGTTAATTTTGTATTGGATCGACCTTGCATGTCTTATATCTATAAGCGCTGAAAGCACTGCAGTCCAAATTGGGTATATAATCCCAATATTAAGTGCTAATTCTCAGGGCTACGTGTTGGCAAGTAAAAATTTCAGCATTGCCTGAAGTGCTGAGAGCATTATGATCATTTTCTTCCTCTATAAAAAAAAACCTAAGAGGAGGTTCTGAGAAAAGGAGGTGACTCTAATTATGGGAAAAAGAAGCTCATTTCATCCATTGGAGATTAATTCAAACTTTGTGAGAGGATTTTGAAGAACTAGTGCATCCATGCATCTACTTCATTCATAATCTCTTTCCCCATTTTTCTCAATGTTTTGTTAATTTCGCTTTTAACTAAGAATAGATGAACTCCACGAGAATTCTCTATTATTAAACATGTTCTGATTCAATATAAGTTCCTTTCATGAGTTTGATTAATCTTTCTTTTTACTTAATGTATTTTGCTGATGATCATTGGTTGAATGATTCAAGATGTGTTTATGATAGAAAAAGTATAAATGAAACGAAACTGAGATCAATTGCCTTGTTTTGAGAGAAATTTAGAGATACAACTTCTTGATACAAGTTTTCTTATGAATTTCTAAATTTAATACTTTCATAAATCTAGTTGTATCTTAGAGATTAGAACATTGTGTTAGTTAAAAGGGCTATATGAGCTAATAAATTAGAATTAACCTAATTTAGCTATTTCAAATTCGTTGATGAACTTGAATTAGATTGGATGAAATTATAGAAAAAGACCGAGGTTTAGACCCTAATCATCTTCATAATTCATTCTTCATCATTTAATTGAAAAAGTGTAAAAACATATAAATAGTTAGTAGTATAATTTACTCCAAATGACTTATTTGATTCCTTATCTTATTTTTTTATTTATTTTGGTCTTTTATCTTTTAGAAAATTCATATTAGTTCTTTATCATTTTAAACTAATTCATATTGGTTCTTCTATTAGTTTAAAAATAGCGCCATTAATAATATTTAGATACCTATGACTTTTTAGCCACCACAAAAGAAAAAATCTCAAATTGAAAATCTTAAACCCTAATTCTATTTTTTCCAATTTTGAAACTTAAATCTCAATCAATATGCACACTTCTTCCTTGACTCTCACTCACTCATTCAATTCAATTCTCTTTTATGATGCGAGTTCAAATTGAAAATTGAGGCAATGTGAAGAAGATCAAAGAGAAAGGGTGATTTTGTATGTGAACATTTTGTTGTATGGCATGGAGGTGATGACATTCATGACAATGACGCACAAGTGGAGGTGGCAATGTTTGCAACAATAGGTGGAGGCAACACGAAGAAGATCAAAATGAAGATTTGGGAGGTTCAAGAACAAAAAGTTTGGAATCATGGATGAAGGTGGTGACGTTCGCAACAACATTCACAGCCACGGCGTTTGCAGTAGTGACATTTGCGACGGTGGCAAGGTAGGGTGTGAGGACCGGAGGAAGTGGAAGAAAGTGACAAATGTGTTAAGAGAACTAGAGGACGGGTGCAACATTAGGATTGGGAAGTTAGGGCAAATGATGGATGTCATAGATGTGGGGAACACACTGGTTTGGCTTCTGAAGGAGGAAGTAGAGAGAAACAAAGAAATATAAATTTTGTAGTATTTTTTAGTTGTTGATATTTTTATATTTCTAATGGAATCAATTTTAAGTGGAGAGAAGAACCATTATGAATCAAATATAGAGGATAAAGGACTAAAATAAATTTTTTAAAAAATAAATGAACAAACTAAATTAAAAAAAAATAAGATAAAAAATCAAAATAAATTGTTTCATTTATTACATTAGTTCCTTGTTCATTCAAATAGAAATAAATTATGAAAACCATTTTAATTTTTCAATGAAATATTAGTTACCTTTATTCACTTATATTTCTTATAGTATTAATGATAAACAACAAAATTTATAAATAAATTAATAATAATATAAGATTAATTTTATAAAATTATTTTGTTTATCCGCATAAAATAACCTATAACAATAATAAAAAAATGAGAGTGTAAATTATCAGCTGTCCTTGAATTCTTCAAAAGAAAACCAAATGTCCTTGGAGTATTATCTTTTATACAATCGACCCATTTGCCAAACCTTTGATTCAAGTTTTGTTGGATAAAAGTGTAGCAACTCGTCATTTATGGATCTGCTGTTGGACCATAAACTCTCATCCTTTATTATCAACCATATGTTCTTCACTAAATCGCGAAAAGTCAGCTAAATCCATGTGCTTCTGATTAGTACTTTCAGATTTTGAGACCAAACTTACAGTAACGTGGTGGACCTGGCCCCTACTTATTCACGGTTTACATTAAATTCCACGCGGGTTTCCTAGCTTTTTCAGGTAAAAGATTGGACCTATGAACTGCGAGTATTTAGCTGTAGTTCACAATTTCTGAATAGTGACGCACGAAGCACCAATAGATCCGTAAGTTATATTTAAAGTGACAAACTATAATAACTACTCCATTAACTTGAGACTAGAACTGTATTTTCAAAAGGAAATCTAATTCAGTTAATTTAATAAATTATGTAAATTACTGTAAATCCTGTATTTATCTTTAATTTCCAAGATTAAAGAGAAGAAGAAGAAGAAAAATAGTCTGGTCATTTTTTTTACACTCGATGCTCTATCATCGATGCATGCACATGCGTTCAATTTTTACTGTTGAAAGTTAGTTGTTAGCATTGAATGCCATGTGCCAATAGAATACAGTATGCTAATCCAAATTAAGGGTGAGAATAACATGGTACTACTTTGTTATTGATTTCGATATCCAATATAAATATTTTCTTATATTGTAAATTATATATTGGTTTTCATATTTTATATATATATATATATATATATATATATATATATATATATATATATATATATATATATATATATATAAACAGCTAACTTTTCTGTTATACTACTACTTATCAATTTATCATTTTTCCTAAGTTTAATTTAATTGATCAATGATTAGAAATAACCTTATATTCAATTTAATTTATTTTTCTTTTTTACTACTTATCCTTTTCAATTTATCATTTTTTCTATATTTAAATTTAATTTGTCAATGATAAAAATAAATTGGATATTTAAGTAATTGTATTAAAAATATTTCAACCCCATCCTTTAGTACACTCGTGGATTTGTCCTTGACTATGGATAGAGAATAGAGTTTTGACTAAAAATTTACAAATAAATATCAAATCACTTTCTAAAAATATGAGAAAATTACAGGACGTTCTATATATGTATCCTTATATAATATATTTAGAGAGAAGGAGGAGAAAATTTGAAAACTCACTCTATCTTTCTTCCTCTCAACCAGCAGCTACACTAGTTGTGTTGGGTCATGGGCCCTTGGATCAATTTGGGTCCATTCATGTATATTTAAGCAATTTTAGTTATATCTAAACTTCTTTAATTATCTAATTAGGTCCTTAATCATATGTCATCTTAAATTCTTTAATCTCAAATCATACACTACTAATTATTTAATTAAGTTTCATCTAATTTAATTCCTCTTTTAGAAATTTTAGGCTTTAATCAATGCAATTTAGCTTAACCAAGTTTAATTCCTTAATTAAATTTTTAAATCACTAATTATCTTAGAACACTTAGTTTCATTAATTGAAGTCATTACATACTCATTATTAAACTATTTGTGTCATTAAAACTTTAATTTTTCATTTTAGTAAAAAGTTTCACATATTTATCACAATATCATTAATGAACTCTTTCTTCTTATGTTGACTGTTAGTTTAAATTAATTGTTGCCATCATAATTACACTACATTTAGTCCTTAATCATATATACTTATTCACACAAAACACATATTTTTTTATTTAACACAAATAAATCATAATTAAATCATACAAACATACAATTACTAATTTGTAATTTTTTAGGATATTACTCTTAACATAGCTTGTATTCTGTTATAGCTTAGTTTTATTTTTCTATTATAACTGTTGTAGAAGCAAAGTTTCATGATGAATCAAGAGTGATTCAAAGGTGTTTTGATTATAACAATGATGATAACAAAAGATGATGACAAAGGTGATGACAAAAAGCTCAAAGATCAATCAAAGAACAACTCAAGTGAATCAAAGATCAATCAAAGAACAACTCAAGTAAATCAAGAAGAATTCAAGACTCAAGAAGAAAGTTTAGAGTCAAGTATCAAGATTCAAGGTTCAAGATCTCAAGAATCAAGATTCAAGGTTCAAGATCTCAAGAATCAAGATCAAGATTCAAGACTCAAGATTCAAGAATCAAGAGAAGGCTTAATCAAGATAAGTATAAAAAGTTTTTCTCAAAAATTGAGTAGCACATGATTTTTCTCAAAACATGTTTTCCAAAGAGTTTTTACTCTCTAGTAATCGATTACCAAATTATTGTAATCGATTACCAGTAGCAAAATGGATTTGAAAAAGTTTTCAAACTGAATTTATAACGTTCCAATTAATTTCAAAAAGCTGTAATCGATTACAATGTTTTGGTAATCGATTACCAGTCCCTTTGAACGTTGAAATTCAAATTCAAATATGAAGAGTCACATCCTTTCACATAAAAGCCTCGTGTAATCGATTACACTGATTTGGTAATCGATTACCAGTGTTTGTTTTTGAATAAATCAAAAGATGTAACTCTTCAAAAGGTTTTTGACTTTTTCAAATTCGTTTTAAGTTTTTTTAAAAGTTATAACTCTTCTAAATGGTCCTCTTGGTCAGACATGAAGAGTCTATAAAAGCAAGGCTTTGATTTGCTTTTCAATACACTTTTACACTTATTTTATACAATCCTTTACAAGCCTTGAATCTCTTTGAACTTTTTCTTCTTCTTTGTACCAAAAGCTTTCTAAAGTCTTTTGGTTTTATAAACCTTGAAAACTTGTGTTATTCATCTTTTCATTCCCTTCTCCCTTTGCCAAAAAGAATTTGCCAAGGACTAACCGTTTGAATTCTTTTTGTGTCTCTCTTCTCCCTTTTTCAAAAGAACAAAGGACTAACCGCCTGAATTCTTTTGTGTCTCCCTTCTCCCTGTCAAAGAATTCAAAATGACACAGTCTGAGAATTCTTTTGATTCTTCCCATTCCCTAATACAAAAGTGTTCAAAGGACTAATCACCTGAGAATTATTTTGTATCCCCATTCACAAAGTATCAAAGGTTTAACAGCCTAAGATCTTTGTCTTAACACATTGGATCCTTTGTGGTACAAGTAGAGGGTACATCTACTTGGGTTTGACTGAGAACAAGAGAGGGTACATCTCTTGTGGATCAGTTCTAGTGGAGGGTACATCCACTAGGTTCAAAGAGAACAAGGGAGGGTACATCTCTTGTGGATCTTTGCTTGTAAAAGGATTTTTACAAGGTTGAAAGAAATCTCAAGGACCGCAGATCACTTGGGGACTGGATGTAGGCACGGGTTGTTGCCGAACCAGTATAAAAACTCTTGTGTGTTTGTCTTCTTCTTCCCCACTCTTTTACTTTCCGCTGTGCATTTAATTTACGCTTTTACTTTCTGTTAAGTTTCTCTTCTACTCCTCATTCTCTTAACAATTTAGTAAAAGCCTTAAAAGAGTAATTTTTAATTAGTAAAGGTTTAGGAATAATTAATTCAACCCCCCCTTCTTAATTATTCTGAGGCCACTCGATCCAACAACTGTTATAATTAATTTTCTGTTATAACTGCTTATAACTGTTTTGCTGCTATATATAAAAACCTTTTTCATTTATCAATAAAGCAAGTTGTTGATTGGTCATTTGATATTCGAAATTCTTCATCTCCTTCCATGGATTCATTTACTTTTGTTATGGTATCAGAGCACTTCATATGAAAAGCTCTACTGCACACTCAATTTTTCTTCTTCATCTTCCATTCCTTCTTATTAATCATGAGTGAGGGCAGTTAACAAACACCTAGCATGGATAGTTTCTTATATCTTCATCCGAGCGAGAATCCAGCAATTACTCTCGTCTCCCCCATTTTAGATTCCACCAACTATCATTCATGGAGCAGATCCATGATAACAACCTTGAGTGCCAAGAATAAAGTGGAGTTTGTAGATGGTAGTGCACCTGAACCGCCAAAGACAGATCGGATGCATGGTACATGGCGTTGCTGCAACAACATGGTTGTTTCTTGGATTGTTCATTCGGTATCCACTTCCATTCGACAAAGCATTTTATGGATGGATAAAGCAGAAGAAATTTGGCATGATTTGAAGTCCTAATATTCACAGGGTGATCTTCTTTGAATCTTGGATCTTCAGCAAGAAGCATCATCAATGAAGCAAGGCGATCTATCTGTTACAAAATATTTTACAAAATTACGCATTATATGGGATGAAATAGAAATTTTCAGGCCAGATCCTATATGTTCTTGCGCTATGAGATGTTCTTGTTACCGTTGCACAACGCAAACTCGAGGATCGAGCTATGTAGTTTCTACGTAGCTTGAATGAGCAATATAGCAATGTTTGATCACATGTCTTACTTATGGATCCCATGCCTACAATCTCGAAGATCTTTTCATATGTGGCATAGCAAGAACGACAACTGTTATGTAACAATCTCATGACAAATATTAGTCTTGAATCCAAAGGAAGTTCGATTAATGCTGCAAAATCCATTTGTAACTTTTGTGGACGAGTTGGGCACACAGAGAACATTTGTTATAGAAAACATGGAATTCCTTCCAATTATGGTTGGAAAAACAAAGGAAACAATGCCAAGAATGGAAAGACATGCACTCATTGTGGAAGGAATGGTCACACTGTTGATGTGTGTTATAGGAAACATGGATTTCCTCCTGGCCACAGATTCTATAATGCGAAGACCACTTCGAAAAACATAGTGATAGTAGATAGTGAAGTCACAGATGACCAAACACAACACCATGAGTCTCAAGAGGTTCATTTCTCACCTGAGCAGTATAAAGCATTGCTCGCTTTAATCCAACAACCATCTCCTGGAAACTCAGCATCTACCTCATCTCATGTCAAACAAATTGCTTCTATTTCTTCATGTTCCACTAATCCAGCACCAACCTCAGGTATATCACCATCTTCTGTAAACCACACACACACACACACTCACTTCTTGGATACTAGACTATGGAGCAACTAATCATGTCTCATCTTCACTAACTTACTTCCATTCCTACAACCAAATCAACCTATCTTGGTCAAACTACCAAACGATCATCATGTTCGTGCTACTCATTCAAGCATCATATATCTTTCTGCCTCCATAATTCTGTCTGATGTCCTTTATATACCCCGATTCACTTTTAATCTCATCTCAATTTCTAATTTTGTTTCCTCTACTAACTGCAAACTAATTTTTTCTTCCACTTCATGTATTTTGCAGGAAACGAACACTCAAGCGAGGATTGATACAGTTGAAGTGAGAGATGGGGTTTATCATCTTATACCTAACCACATCACAACACATGTCGTACACTTCACTATTGTTCATCCAAAATGTAACATAATTCCTATAGACATTTGGCATTTTCACATGGGCCACCTATCTTTTGAACGATTACAACTCATGCAGTCTTGTTATCCTTTCTTACGAAATAATAAAGATTTTGTGTGCAATACATTTCATTATGCAAAACATAAGAAGTTATCTTTTCCTTCTAGCAACTCACATGCATCCAGATGTTTTGATCTCTTGCATATAGATATATGGGGACCATGCTCGAATTTTTCCATGCATGGTCATCGTTATTTTCTCACCATCGTGGATGATCATTCACGTTTTACATGGATATATCTCATGCATACAAAAACTGAAACTCGTAAAAACATTACTGATTGATAATACCTCTCCATCTCCTGTACCATTCACTTACGATAATACACTTTTTGATTTTCCAGCTTCACATAATTCCTTACCAGTATTACCCACTACCCCTATTGATAATAATTCTCTTCCTCCCTTATGTCGTTTGACAAGAGTCAGACATCCACCCACCTATCTTTAAGATTACCATAGCGCTCTCACTTCAACCAACGTTACCACCTCGACGAATATTCAGTATCCTCTCCATTCAGTCTTGTCTTATTCTCATCTCTCTCCATCTTACCATCATTTTATTATGTCTATTTTTGCTTCTACTGAACCTACTTCTTATGTTGAGGCTTCTCGTCATGATTGTTGGATTAAAGCAATGCAAGCCGAATTACATGCTCTCCAAATGAACAGCACTTGGACTCTCACTACCTTACCACCTCATAAAATTGCCATCGGGTGTCGCTGGGTCTATAAAATTAAGTACAAATGCTAATGGTTCTGTTGAGCGGCATAAAGTGCGCCTAGTTGCTAAAGGTTATACACAAATGAAGGGCTTGGACTTTCTGGATACTTTCTCACCAGTGGCAAAGCTCACCATTGTTCGCTTATTGCTAGCCCTAGCAGCTCTTAATGGTTGGCATTTGAAACAACTAGACATCAACAATGCATTTCTTCATGGTGAGCTTAAAGAGGAGGTATATATGCAGATTCCTCTGGGCCTCTCCGTTGATAATCCCCATCAAGTTTGTCGTCTTCAATGGTCCTTGTATGGGCTAAAATAAGCCAGCAGACAATGGTTTACTCATTTATCTTCTTTCCTACTTTCTCATGGCTATAAACAATCTTCTACTGATCATTCCCTCTTCATGTGTTTCAATGGTAACACAACTACAATTCTTCTTGTTTACGTTGATGATATTGTTTTAACAGGGAATAACATTGATGAAATCCGTCATATCACGACTCTTCTTGTCAAACCTTCAAAATAAAAGATCTTGGCAATTTGAAGTTTTTCTTGGCCATGAAGTTGCTCGATCCCACAAAGGCATTCATTTGTGTCAATGGAAATACACATTAGATATCCTCTCTGACTCTGGTATGCTTGGTTGTCGCCCCACTTCCACTCCTATGGATTATTCTACCCGTTTGCATGCCACCTTGGGTACCCTGCTATCTGCTTCATCTTCATCTTCTTATCGTCGTTTAGTTGGACGACTCATTTATCTAACAAACACGCGACCAGACATCACACATGTTGTTCAGCAACTAAGCCAGTACATGGCCAATCCCACCATTGCTCATTCTCAAGCTACATTCCCCGTTCTACATTATCTTAAGGGTACCCCAGGTTCGGGTATTTTTCTTTCTGCCACTGGTACTCTTCAACACAAAGCTTTCAGTGACTCTAACTGGGCCGGATGTCGTGATTCTAGACACTCCATCACAGGCTTTTCCATTTACCTTGGCCATTCGCTCATTTCTTAGTGCTCAAAGAAACAATCTACTGTGTCCCGCAGCTCCTCCGAAGCTGAATATTGAGCTTTAGCCTCAACAACCTATGAGCTTCAGTGGCTCACTTATCTTCTTCAAGATCTTCTTGTATCTTTTGTCCAACCGGCTATTCTTTACTGTGATAATCAATCAATAATACAAATAGCCTCTAATCAAGTGTTTCATGAAAGCACTAAGCATATTGATATAGATTGCCATATTGTTCATGAGAAAGTCAACAATGGCCTTCTGAAGCTTCTTCCTGTCTCATCTTCCATGCATGCAACTTGCCGACATTTTTACTAAAGCCTTATCTCCATCCATCTTTCAAGGTCTTTGTTCCAAGCTGGGAATGATGAATATGCATTCCCAGCTTGAGGGGGGCTCTTAACATAGCTTGTATTTTGTTCATAGCTTAGTTTTATTTTTCTGTTATAACTGTTATAACTAATTTTCTGTTATAACTGCTTATAACTGTTTTGTTGTTGTATATAAAAACCTTTTTCATTCATCAATAAAGCAAGTTGTTGATTGGTCATCTGCTATTCGAAATTCTTCTTCTCCTTCCATGGATTCATTTACTTTTGTTAATTACAACCAAGGGAGAAAGAAAGGGTGAACATGAGAAAGAGACAAAACATGGAAGACAACGAGATGAGAGTTGTGGCGTTGCCGTCGTGGCGGCTCACCAGGATGGATGAAAGGATGAAGGCATAAGGGAGGAGTCGCGTAGTGACAAGGCAGAGAGTGAGAGAAGGTTTTTGCTATTTGTTTAAATTTGTGGTGAAAGTGAAACTTTACTCTTATTTATATGACGATGAAGAACAAAAATCTCAAAAGATTAGATCTGAATGAATTGTTAAGGGAGTTTTTCATGTGATCTTTGTGTCGGATAAATGGAATACCTGCATGCATCTTTGTTTTCATTTTTTCTTGGGTGATTATGTGTCTTTTATCGATGTGATTGTGCCTTTGAGAGAGAAAAGGAGATGATTATGGCAGAAATTGGTTCCAAGGGGTAAGGAAATTTTGTGGCAATCACAAAAAGCTTGGTACAAATTAAGAATCCATAATTTATGTTTTGTGGCGTTCAAATGCCACAAAATAATTACATCATTTTTAATTCCCAAAACGTAGTGACAAAAGTTCATTGTTACAATTTATGAAATGGAGGACTAAAAGGGATCATTTTAAAAAAGAAGGGTTAAACATATTTATATGGACTAAAAAATGTCAATCTTATAATTTATATAATAATTTTTACAACAATGAAAAAAGAAAGAGACAAAAGAAAACAAAATGATACAAGTTACAATGAATGATGTAATAGAAAGATAAAGAAAATTATTGGATAAATTGTTGAGTTATTGAATAGAAACTTAAATATGTTCTTAGTCTCTTAAATTTGAATAATTCTTTTAGTCCTTCATAATTTTTATGACTTATTTTACGTTCTCCTATCATTTTCATAATAAATACTTTCTCATATTAATTCCTTAATCAATGTCCTAAAAGTAATAAGACCCATAAATTGTAATCATTAATTGAAAAGTTATTTCTTAAATTACAAGGAGAACCATTAATAGTGTGTTTGGATCATAGTTGTGAAATTCGGTTTGGCTATTGACTCGGTCGAGATAGTAAGTCAATCAATTAATCGGTGGACCAGTAATTGGCCTGGTTTGACTTGGTGTATATTAAAAGTTTTAAAATTATATATGTATATATTATATATAAGTATATAACTAACATTATTTGATTAAGAAAAGTTCATCCATAATTTCATACTCCAAAATCCAAAATAACAATTAAAGTATTAAAGTTGATAACATTAGTGAAGTGTATTAGTAATAAAGAGAGTGTAAATAGCAACTATCTAAATTAAAACAAAGTCCAATTTTCAATAAATAAAATGAGTCAAAAGCCCAGTTTCCTAATAAACGAAAAGAATGCGGATAAACTTTATGCATTCCCATTATTGTTTTTTGTACTCCCATTATTTTTTTTAATGTGCACAACCAAGTACGGGTTTTTAAAAACAGCCGGGTCACCGGGTTTCTACAAAACCGGTCGGGTTTGGCTGGACCATCCTCTGTCACATACATGAACGGCCCAATAGAAAAATCAATTCGGTTATACCACCAAGTCCCGATTGGACTGGTCCGACCGACCGACCGAATCGGATTTCACAACTATGATTTTGATAGCTACTAGAATCAATTTTGGTTCCTAAAATCATGGCAAAAAATTGAAAAAGTGAATCAACTATTTGTTGCTTTGGCTTTCATTGGAGACTTGAAATTGATTCTCAAAAAATTGAATCTAATCGAAACACAATGTATATGTAATTACCACGAAGGTTATTTAATTTTATGGATATTTTTTAAATAAAACTCAAATTTGATAACATTATTAATTAAAATTAACTACTTTGATTGAAACCGTGAAAATACTTGTATGGTGGAGAATTCTGTATTTTTTTATTTTTTTTATTTTGCAGAATCGTGCAAATGAAATTAGTAAAGAACGCATTGAGCAATATCATATGGAAGTAAAAATTGTAAATACGGATACGGTTCTTCAAGTAGGCGACGAAATTGCTCTTATTTATGGTCTTGATGAAGTAATGATGGGTAAATTAGTGAAATTTGAAGAGGGTACTATAGACATTGCAAAATGTTGGTGTTGTATTAATTTGTATTAGTAGAGGGATTTAGGACATTTGCAATTAGTCACAAACTTGGAAGCTCCTTCGACAGTCACTCCCAAGTCCAAGCTTTTAGTTAGTGATGTTTTTGTTTTCTTGCTACTAGGGAAAAAAAAAAAAAACCCTTAAAACCAACATTAATCAATGGGAGCGGAGTCTTGTATTGATCTGTTGTTGAGATGCAGAAACGTTTTCCATATTAGACAAGTTCATGCCCATGTTGTAGCCAATGGAACTCTCCAAGACTTGGTTATTGCAAACAAGCTCCTTTACACCTATGCCCAACACAAGGCCATTGATGATGCATATTCCCTGTTTGATGGATTGACAATGAGAGACTCCAAAACTTGGAGTGTCATGGTTGGTGGGTTTGCCAAGGCTGGAGACCATGCAGGTTGCTATGCCACCTTCAGGGAGCTTCTGAGGTGTGGTGTAACGCCTGATAACTACACTTTGCCTTTTGTAATAAGAACTTGCAGAGACAGAACGGACCTTCAAATTGGTCGCGTGATCCACGACGTGGTTTTGAAACATGGGTTGCTTTCGGATCATTTTGTTTGTGCCTCCCTTGTGGACATGTATGCCAAGTGCATAGTGGTTGAGGATGCTCAGCGGTTGTTTGAGAGAATGCTCAGTAAGGACCTTGTGACTTGGACAGTGATGATTGGTGCTTATGCAGATTGCAATGCGTACGAGTCATTGGTCTTGTTTGATCGGATGAGGGAAGAAGGTGTTGTTCCGGACAAGGTTGCTATGGTGACTGTTGTCAATGCCTGTGCTAAACTGGGGGCTATGCACAGAGCTAGGTTTGCTAATGATTACATTGTGAGAAATGGTTTCTCGTTGGATGTGATATTGGGGACTGCAATGATTGATATGTATGCAAAGTGTGGGAGTGTTGAGTCTGCAAGAGAGGTTTTTGATAGAATGAAGGAAAAAAATGTTATTTCATGGAGTGCCATGATTGCTGCATATGGGTATCATGGGAGGGGGAAGGATGCCATTGATTTGTTTCATATGATGTTGAGCTGTGCAATATTGCCAAATAGGGTCACTTTTGTGTCCCTCTTATATGCATGTAGTCATGCAGGACTTATTGAAGAGGGGCTTCGGTTTTTCAATTCGATGTGGGAAGAACATGCCGTTAGACCTGATGTCAAACATTATACCTGTATGGTTGATCTTCTGGGCCGTGCTGGGAGGCTAGATGAGGCTTTAAGATTGATTGAGGCCATGACTGTTGAAAAAGATGAAAGGCTGTGGAGTGCTTTGCTTGGGGCATGTAGAATTCATAGCAAGATGGAGTTGGCAGAAAAGGCTGCTAATTCTCTACTTGAACTACAGCCGCAAAATCCGGGACACTATGTGCTACTATCTAATATTTATGCAAAAGCTGGTAAGTGGGAAAAGGTTGCAAAATTTAGGGATATGATGACCCAAAGAAAGCTGAAAAAAATTCCTGGATGGACATGGATTGAAGTGGATAATAAAACCTATCAGTTTAGTGTTGGAGACAGATCCCATCCTCAATCCAAGGAGATCTATGAGATGTTGATGAGTTTGATTAAGAAGTTGGAGATGGCTGGATATGTACCTGATACAGATTTTGTTTTGCAAGATGTTGAGGAGGAAGTTAAGCAAGAAATGTTGTACACACATAGTGAAAAGTTAGCTATTGCATTTGGCCTAATTGCTATCCCTGAGGGTGAACCCATTAGGATCTCCAAAAATTTGAGGGTCTGTGGTGACTGTCACACATTTAGTAAGATGGTTTCATCCATTATGAGAAGGTCCATAATCGTTAGGGATGCAAATCGCTTTCACCATTTTAATGATGGGACTTGTTCATGTGGGGACTATTGGTAGCATGATGACAGAGTACTGGTTAATTTCCTGTGTCCAACAAAATACTATCATACTTACCAAGTACCGAAGATATATGATAATTTTGAAATGTATTTGTTGACTACAACAGATGGGTACTTGGTGAGTTTAGTGTTCATATTGGTCTTTTGCAGGTATCAGTATATTTTTTGTGCAATATACCCTACTCCCTTTTGCCTGCTCTAACTTAGCTGCTGCTTATTCTTTAACTTTATATATAGATAATTTAAATTCAGCTGAACTTTTATGGAATCTATATGATGTTTTATTGTTTTATATGAGAAAAAATAGTGACATTTTGGAACCTAGTTAAGGGTGTCTAATATAATTTAATTTTTCAATATTTAATTATAATGATTTCAGATAACTGCTACACTAACACCCTGATAAGAAGAGCTTGGAAAAAATTGCTAATGAAATGCTTTGTACTTTCTAATTGTAGAAATCTGTTTTATTTTCCTAGTTGATGGGTTTAAATCTCCTAAAAGTCCTAACTTCCGTTTTTTCTTGGTATTTTTGTTGTGGATACAAACTCTTTTACACTGTTTCTGCACCTTATATTTGTATGTTGCAAGGCCGAGCTTCAGGCTCTATTTTGACATATATTTGGATTATTGACATTATGCAACATGCCATGTATTGAGTGTATGTTATGATGATAATATCATGGTTCACTGGGTAATTGCTAACAGAGGTTATAGAAAGTTAGTAAGTCAGTTAGGAAGTTAGGAATGGTTAATCCAATTAGCTCTATAAATAAGAGCCTCCATTGTATATTCTCATCTTAACAATTTTCTTTAATATGATACCTTTTGATTATTCTCATTCTTCAAACTCTCCAGCTTCTTTTCCCCTCATCAAGCCTCCACCTCTAATTCCTAATAATTGCAACTTGCCATGCCTTTCGGGAATATTGATCTCTTGAAGTTGAAGTTATACTTGTTTTCCTCCTATTGGTGCCTACAATATCTTGACAGGGTTTCATATTATTAAAATTTATCTTGTGTAGCCAAATAATCCTTAATGACTGTGTCATTTGACACGTCCCAAACTTATTTTCTTCCTTTTTTTTTTCCTTATTATTCCAACATGTAGTGACTTAACCTCTTGTTTCATTCCTTAACCAGGTTCACACCAAAGAGATATCATATGACTATTTGTGCGTGTAAAACATCAGTCCAACTTGAGTAGTTATTACAAGCATGTATGGAAAAAAAATACATGCTGATATAATCTGCATGGAAGCTTGGTGTCTTACTATTAATCATTGTCTCATCAGAAATATGAATGAGAAAGATGTTTCAATATCAAGAAAAAGAGTTCTCAGATTGATTCTCTCCACAAGATTAATGTGCCATCAGAATATGGTTCACTCAATGACTGTGCTTAATTATAATTCCTGAAGCTTAATTTCAAATTTTGGGCCACTGTATAATCTGTTGGTGAATTTTGCTCTAGTAATGCAATTCAATATTGATGGTATATTTTGCTAGGGAAGAAGTTCTCATCTCTTTCATGAACAAGGCATGGTTACTTGTGCTCATTCTACCACTGCTTCGAGTATGACCGATAAATTTGAGAAACATTGACCGGCAAGGATGAATTTATTATCACTACTGTGAAACCAAGTTTCGTTTTGTCAAAATCTGATTCTCTTGTTCTGGAAAACCTGTGAATCAAATTGCTGCCGATTTGTTAGTTCACCGAACCAATTTACTATTTGAGTATGAAATTTAGTGTAACTTTTGCAAATCATTGCTCAATTGATGTCTAGTTTATGCTGTCAGTTTCACGTGTCTTATAATTAAATTTAGGGTCACAAATTACATAAAAGTATGGGTTTGGGTTCTGCACTGAGCTGAGAGCCCAAGTCCAATAATCCAAATAGGGAGGGCTGTTACTTCGTGCACTTCATAAATATCCAAACTACACATAAAAAAGCCCAATGGCATTACTTGCTCATGGGTGATTTTAGAAACACTATCTTTTCATTGTAAATATCTATATATGCTTCCTGTGGTTTTATAGAACTCCTCACACACCTCTCTTCTCTTTTCTTTTTCATTTTGTGAGTTCTTGGGTTAAACTTACTAAAAATTGTTAGTTTTGATATCTCAATTTATTGGAAAGAACCTATTAAATTTTAGGAAATTTGCACTTTATATGAATAAATCCTTGAGGATAGTGTACACGTCTTGGACTTAGTTTATTCATGACCATACATGTTTGTAGATTACTTTCATGATTGATCAGTTTGTGATTTGAACGTCCTCAACAAGTGTGTGCATAAAAAAGTCCACATTTAGATTTTAAAACCTTGATTAAAAGCAAAACGAATCATGATATCTACTTTCCAAATTTGAATGACTACTAAGTACCATGCTCTCGTTAAAAAAAAAAACTAGGTATCATGCTCTTGTTAAAAAAAAAAAAAAAAACTAGGTGCCATGCTCTTGTTAAAAAAAAAACAAAAAAAAAAAAAACTAAGTACCATTCTTGACGACCTCAAAATATAGACTATTGATCCATGATAACATTGAGATGAGTTAGCAACAATCCTTATGTTAAATCAAGAGTTTTTGGATCAGGATAATCCTTATGCAATATTTTTGATAAAATGATCTCACAAACTTAACCGTCACACATAATTTATATATTTTTTACAAGACACCTATAATATATACGAATTCTGCTTTTAAAAAAAAAGTGCTGTGTGTGGCATGCATGTGTTCAGAAAGCAACTCGGGCACGAAGAGGTTGGTTCTTTATGTTCTGGGTTGAAAACTAACAATTTCACTGTACGCATGCATGTTGGTTAATGGTTAAAAGATTATGCGCAATTCATACTGTAGTGGGGGCACCGTCATATGGCACATTCACTGCCATCCCACTTTCATTCCAACAACTACGAGTTTGTCATGTCTTAGAACCTTTTTACCACTGTGAATTGACATGCACTGCGTCAATCCTCAGGGATGCAGTATTTTTGTTTTTTTTATCAGTAAATTGCTAATCAATTAATTGTTAATTTTTATTAATGAAAAATTTAAATCCACGAACTATTTCTTCTTCATTAAGTCAACCTTAATTATAACTTCTATATAATGTAATGTATTGGCAGTGTTATCTTAAGGCTGGTACTTCACTTTAGTATGATTTTAAAATAAATCACATCAGTATGTTATATATTATATAATCTCATGTAACTTATTTTGTTACATCATATAATTAACTTTAATTTTTTTTTTCAATTAAAGCCAACAGATCTTTCTATAAATTTGATATTTTTATTTTTTAATTTAATGTTTTTTTTAAAAAGACACTTTAATTCCTAATTAATTCCTAATCTTTTTAATTCTAAACCTAGCCTTCCCTACATTCTCTCAATTTTTCCCACGGCGCCATCACCTATCTGAGCAATGACTCCACAAGGCCAACAAGCAGAATATATATTCTCATTTAACCTAGTTGGGTGACTAGTTTGGCAATTTAGTGTAGTTTGCTAATATGTGATTATGATTGGGAGATTATAGGGATTCATTCATCGGTTATAGTTACCGAAGGACATAATAAAAACATGGAATATTTAAAGAAGTGTGAGGTTTTAAAACAAAAGAAAAATACTTTTAGCCGTTTCAGTGGAAGAAGATTATAGAACGTAGAGATTCAAACCGATGTGTTAGCAATGAAGAACATGCGAGCGATGAAGAACACATATGGTTAGTGTAGTGTATGAACATGAGCTGCTGAAGGACCTGAGAGGCCTAAAGTAAATTTAAGAATGAGATATTTTATTTACTCATAAAATAGTTTATTAAAATTATCATTATTTTATTTAAAATTAATTTTTTGGACTTTTTGTGATGCAAAATTGACACACTTAAAAGGAAAAAAATACCAATTGTTCCCTCTACCCTCTAAATAGAGACACATGCACATAAGAGATGAGAATAAATAAATAGGTATTGAGAAGCTATTGACTAATATGTTAAAGTGAAACAATAATCAAGCAGGTGAGAAGTATGAGAGAATAAAAAGAATAGAAATAATTGAATAAAGAAGATAGACACCGAGAAAAGAAGATAGAATTAGAATTGAATAATTGAATAGGAAGAGAATAAAGAGAATAAAAATAAAAGAAAAGTTTTTGAGTTTGTTTAGCTATTAACTATTAAATCTTGTTACTCATTAATTGTTACTTACGATATCAATAAAAAGATTGATAGTTACTTATAATATTTTAATTAAAATTTATTTTCAAATATAATTTTACAATAATTTTTTTTAGATATATTAGTACTAAAAAAACTTAGGACCTTTTTTTTGGGCCTAAAGCCCTTGCTTGGATAGCTTGGACCTTAAGTCGGCCCTGTGTATGAAGAAATGCTTGGTTTGAAGTGTGACAACCAAAAAAAGGAGGTTATGAGAATGCTTGTTTGCCTTGTGGAGTCGGTACTTAGTTAGGTGGCGACGGTGACAAAGATTTATAGAATATAGGAAAGACTAGGTTTAGAATTAGGAAGATTAAGAATTAATTGGATTAAAGAACTTTTTTAAAAACATTAAATAAAATTAAAATTAAAAAATATCAAATTTATAAAAAGATTCTTTGATTTTAATTATAAAAAATGAAAAAATTAAACTTAATCATGTGACGTTATAAGTCACGTTACACCGAAGCAACGGTTTTTCCTTAAAAGTAATAATAATATGTATTACTCCCTTTAGACTCATATATATATATAAATATTTTATATTTTGAATTTAAATATAAACAAATTTAACTAATTTTCTTTTCTTTATTTAATGATATCGTTCTTAAAACACCTTTTATTTAATTGAAAATTTATATTTAAGAACTTTATTTTATTTATAATATAAAGTTTCAATGAAGAACGATTTAAGAATGATTTTATTTTTTATTTGAGATTAATAAAATTAAATGATTTTAATTAATTTTCTTAATAAGTATAAAGTAGTTATTTTTGTTTATGAGTGCAGATAGAGTATTCATCATGTGTAAAGATAGATAATAGTACTTGGGATGGGAGCTAGCCAATTAATTGCAGAATTAACCATGCCCTTTGTTGGAGGGACACCTCCTCGTTAAGCTAATTGTTAATCACTAATGATTAGTTGGAAATAACTTTTTTCTTCATGTTTCTTGAAACAATGGCGGAAAGAAATAAAGATTGCCACAAAGAAATGAAAGTGAATAATAAAAAAAAAAAGAGATTAACGTTAGAGTACAACACACCAATGTGCCATGATGATTGTGTGCTTAGCTTTTAGATCCCCCGCCAAACATACCCATGATAGCTCGTGGGCCAAAGATTAGTAATGCATATTTAAGAAACACTATTTCGCTTATAATACATGAACATCTTTTATGAAGATAGTAATACATGTTGGAAAAAAGACGTATTGAATAACGGCAGATTCCTCAAAAAAATTTATGATAACAAAGTTTATTAAAGTTTGAATTGCTAATGAAGTTGTTAAGTATGCAAATAGAGAGTTCAAAGGAGAAAAGGTATATATTTATATCTTAGACGCGCTAAAAATGTTTTTGTAATATTGGCATCCAAAATAAGTGTCCAAAAGTTTTAAAAAACTAAGGCGTCTAATGCACCTTCGTTATAAAATGTGTGTACTCATGTTTTCTATAAACCGTCCAACTCGAAGAAAAAAAATACGGTCCAACTCGAACAAAACGTCTAAGCTAGCTCTCGTTTCTATGTGAGCTCTAATGGCAAATAGAGTACATTTGGAAGATGAGCAAATCACTTTTAACGTACAACAATTATCCATCTCATTTATGGGGTAAGGTTATGAGGTCAACTGTTTGTGTGATTAATACTACTATAAAAAGTACTTTTTACATCGGTAAAATTATATATTTTACGTCAGTTATTAATCATCGTTATAAAAAACGTTATAAAAAGTCTATACTTTCTATGACAGTTCCACAATCAACCGTCTTAGAAAATGATATTATTTTAAGATGATTCTTAACCAAAAACTGTCTTAGAAGGATATCTTTCTAAGACAGTTCTTAGTTAAAAACCATTTTAAAATGATATACTTTCTAACGCGTAGAACGGTTTTTCAGAAAACTGTTTTAGAATGTACTTTTTTAAAAATAAAAAATAAAAATTCGTAAGCAAAAATATAAATTGGATCTTGCAGGTCCTCTTATATGCATATTAGAGCTTCATTGGCAATTAAAAAATCTTATAAAACTTTCTTAATTTATAGTGTTCTAAAAGGAATTTAATTCTATGACCAATACTTAACATTACCTAAAAATAACAAGCCAATATTTTCAAAAACTAATTCCTATAAAAATTGCAATAAAATTGTACACAAAAATCAAGACTTAGAGGGTAAAAACACTCCATTACCGTTACAAAAGAAAAGGCTTCTTGCACCACCATATTAGTATAATCGGTAACATCATAACTTATTTTCCTTACTCCAAATGCAAAATAAGTATTGACAATGCTCAAATAATAGTGTGACCGACTATATTAGCAACAAAGTACGATTAAAACAATTTATTTGATAAAAGAAGATTGTTAGTTAGCTTCTAACCAAATGATAAGATAATATCAAAGGATGGAGAGAAGAAAAAAATAAGATTATATATATATATATTTGAAGATGTCATGAAGTAATATAGAAACATATGAGAAATAAATTAAAACAGAAAAAAAATATTGTAACATGAAATAACAATCCAGTCAATTCTTAAATCAATATAAAAATCTGAGTCACTAAATTCTTAAATCAATATAAAAATCTGAGTCACTAAATTATTGTTAAAGAGAAATCTTGGTAGCACCAAGATGGATGGTTAATTTAATATTAATCTTATAATATAATCTTAATATTTAGCAAATAAAATATAATATAACCTACTAAGAGAATATTGTAGGAGAAATTAAAATGATTTAAGGAAAGAATAACTACAAGTATACTCCTCGTGAAACATTATTCCATGAATTGGTGCATAGGATAAAGAGCCGGGCGCCAATGTGAAACATTATTTCATGGATCAAAACTCAGATAATGGACGCTCCCTTTTTCTTCAGACCCGACAAAGGTAGGGACGAAAAAGTATACTCCTCGTGAATGTATACTTCTCTAATATGTAACTTATGAAGTACTTTTTACCAACAAAATAAATAAATAAATTATGAAGCGCTACTTTATCCATATACATACATAGACCCTAGTCAAGCCTATATAGAGCTTATTCCTGTGCATAAATTAAAACCAGGGGGAGACAAAAGTTGTAACGAAGAAAAGATTGAGGTGTAAGAATAGCTTATACCTCACACAAAATCAAAGGCTTCCAGAACTCTCATGATCATTATTTATCAAGTAAAAAATGCATTTCCATTTTGTGGTAGAAAAATTTAGACTACAATTAAAATATCAAGGAGCTAACAACATTAATAGAGTGATTTCCATATTAAACATATGCATAATAAATAAGTAGAGAGAAAAAATACTAAGGCAGATTTTTTTTCTGGGTATAATATACCAAGGGAGATATACAAGGAGACTTCCATAATTGAAAAACCAACACATAAAGGGGAACAAGAACATAAAGATCTTGATCGACACTATTAAATTAGTTTTCTCAACTCGAATTGGATCTTGTAAACAATTTGCATCAATAAGTGGAAGGATATATAACACTGCTAATACAGATAAATCATCCATAAGTTATTGTTCTTTGCAGTATCTATACCTGATATCCGTGAGCCTTGAGACGTTGAGAAACCATTTCAGCACTTTCTAAGAATTCTTCTTCAGAAATTGTCCAGCAAAAGGAATCATAGGAATTCCAACCTCTTGGTGGGAGGCTAGCTTGCTGTAGCCCACTCTCAGATATATTTTGAGATGACACACTGAAATGACACACTCAGATGTATATTATTATGTTATATCTTTCAATTTAATATACTTTCAATTTATATTTTCTGCAACTAATTTGGACAAAATTGAAGCTTGCTTGTAAGGTTTACAAGTCATTCCACACACACTGCTCTAATTGAAGCTAGTTTATATTCTATATTAATTCAAAATCACATTTGCAATAGTAATCATTAATGTTAAAACCTATGCTGAGTTTCGAGTCTACTTCTCCAAATTAACCAGACTTGGGCTTCCTGCATTTGACATTGAGGACCCAAGTCAATAGTGACATTATTATTTTACTGATTTTAAAGGTTGCATGGGTATATGTTGTCACAATAGTTTATGGCAAACCGAAAAAATTACTGGCTGAGTCACGGACAATGTCGCTTTCTTTAAGACGTTTCGTGGCACTGTCAAAAATTGTGCAAGCAGACTATCAACCATGACGTACCCAGGATAAAACAGCCCAGATCACTGTATAAGATTCTCACTGCACTGAGGAAACCTTTTCTAGAATTACACCCTCTTGTATGACTTGAAAAGTCACTCTAAAAGGCAACCGAGTAATGTGACTTTAAAAGTCACTCTTAAAACCAACCGAAAAATATGACTTACAAAGTCACTCTTTAAAGGCAACCGAAAAATATGACTTACAAAGTCACTCTTAAAGGCAACCGAAAAATATGACTTACAAAGTTACTCTTAAAGGTAACCAAAAATTTTAGAGCGACAGAAAGAAAGAGGGAGAAGTTTGCCGGAAATGCATCGGCTGAAATATAGGAGGGAGAAAGAAAAGTTGAGTAAATGCTTCTCAACTGGGGCAAGGAAAAAAGAAGAAATGAGCTCTCTATATATAGGGAGTGAAACACTATTCAAGTGTTTATCCTGAGCGATGTGGGACTTGAAGCTTTTTTTCCTTTTTTTTTCTTTCTTTTTTTTTTTCAAACTTTCATTTGTTCTAACAATCCCCCACTTGAAATTTGAAAAGAAGATTTTCGAGGATTTCATAAAATTGTGCATAAACAAAGGTGTCATACAACTTGAACCTTTGCATAGTGAGTAAGATTCAGATTTTATTAGAGTGACTCGAAGTCTTGAACTCTATCTCCGACATCAAACCACACACAACCTTTTCATAGGTGTATTCTATAAAGTCCATGCGTTAAAGGTCATGCACGTCTATCCCGGTATAGTGAACGCTCTATAAATTTTTGCCCAAAATTTCATATGAAGCAACCCCCACTTCAACATTCACATAGGTGAGTCTATCAAGAGTACTCCTGTAGCCTAGGTACTCCACTCAATGTAGAGCATAGATCTCATTAAGAATTATGAATTTTTTCCATAACTCATCCTCTTGTTACTTCAGGAATCATGCTGCTTTCACTTATAACAGCATGTTCATCTCATATCACTTCATAACTTGTTATTACCCATTGAACCTAGTTCTTGGGATCTCCAGTCATATAGGTCGGGTTACCATCATGAATGATCATCGCAGTAAGGGCAATAGTCCCATTCTTTTAGAAGTGTTATGGACTTTCTCTCTAGCTAATCCTTTCGTCAAAGGATCTGCTAAATTATCATCAGTGCGTACGTGATCCACTCTAACAGCTCCTGTTGAGAGTAATTCTCTAACAGTGTTGTGCTTATGACGTATCTGTCGTTTCTTACCATTGTAATAACGGTTCTTAATTTTTGCAATAGCCGCGGTACTATCACAATGGATCAACACAGCTGGTATCGATCTTTCCCATAAAGGAATCTCTGCAAGTAAGCTTCTTAGCCAACTTTCTTCCTCACTAGCAGTTGCTAGTGCTATCATCTCAGATTCCATAGTGGATTGAGCTAAGATAGTCTGTTTCTTTGACTTCCAAGAAACAGCCCCACCAGCTATGCTAAATATATAGCCGCTGGTTGCTTTGGAATCATCTGAAAGAGTGTTCCAATCTGCATCGTTGTATCCTTCAAGTACAGCGGGAAACCTTTTATAATGTAATCCAAGATTTATGGTTCTTTTAAGGTACCTCATTACCCTTTCAATAGCGTGCCAGTGCTCCATACTAGGTCTACTGGTAAACCTGCATAATAATCCCACAACATAGGCTATGTCGGGCACTGAGAAAACCCATAAAGAGGCTAAGGACACTGAGAAACACTTCATCATTGCAGGCAGGTCTGTTCCACCAAACAACAGTTCCTACTCAGTTAAATACTGATAAAATCTCCAACTTCATAGTACATTATTTATAATTTAATAAATTAAATTTGAAATAACAAATATAATATAATAACATAACGATGATGCGTTGATGCGTTGTGAACCATATATATAAGCTTACATGATTTGTATCTAAAAATTGTGACACACTTTATATATATAATTTATATTGTAGATATTTCAAAGCTAAAAAAAATAAAAATATGCAAGAATCGAAGCCTCTTCAATCTTTCCTAACACCATCAAACACAATAATAAACTCAGATCAAATACTATCGCCACCTCATCGTTCCCCAACGAAGACGAGGAGCCACTGTCGCTGCTGCCGCCGCCTGAAACCTTCTTCCACCGACGTGTCTTCCTCTTCCGCATCAAGCTCACTAAGCTCTGCACCTTGCTTCTCTCCCTTGTCCCTCCCTCACCCGAGTGAGTCAATGAGTCGTGTAACTCGGACAAGTCGTCATCGTCCTCCTCCACCTTCTTTTTCCTTTCTCCTTCGACTACCATCAATCCATCACCATAAACCATGCAACACCGCCACCCCTTCTCCTCCCCTTACCTGTCACCACAAACAACGCACATAACAGAAAAACACAAATGAACATCAACAACGCAGAACTGCCACGTAACAGAAAACACAAATGAACATCAAATAAACAAAGGAGATCGAGAGAAAGGAAAGCGAAATAGAAAAAAAAAATAGACGGGATTGAAAGATATGGGGAAAAAGAAGGTCTGTTGTTTACAATGAAACCCCCAAATCCGCCATCGAGTCCATGTTGATAATCAAAGAGTTCAGGAAGCTTCTGTTGCTCTCTGATGGGGCTTTCTTCTTGGTTGAATTCGAACTTTGGAATCGCAGCACAAAATTAAGTTTCCCAAATAGGGTTTCGTTGGTCAGGAGGAGGAGGTTCATGAACAATGGTGAAGGATCTCCTATATATATGCGAGAAATAGGAATGGAAAAGGATGCTAATTTTCCAGACAGTCTTAATAAAACCGTATTTGAACATGTATATTTAAAGACGGTTTATAGTGAACCTGTTTTAAACATTCAATTTTTAAAACGGTTTTTATAAAACCGTCTTTGTATATCTTTTATTATTTACAAAATTGTCATTGTATTTAATTTTAAGATAGTTCTTAAGAACCGTCGTCGATTTCACGTCTTAAAATATAATTTTTGTAGTAGTGTTACCTTATAAGACTTCTAGATCGATGTACTTTTAGATCATTACACTTTTCCTTCCATTGTTCATTTATGTATGTTCTTCTACTCCACATCAATGTTCAAAGTTTGAAGAACGGGTTGTTAATTGTGTCTTTGTAGGGTATGATTCAACTCAAAAGGATTATCGTGCTTATCATCCATCATAAGAGGAAAAAATCTCTCTCTCTCTCTCTCTCTCTTTATATATATATATATGGATGATCACATTGCATGAGCATGAATTATTTTTTATCACAGTAATCCTCCACATCTGGATACTTCACCTTTGCACATAGGAGAGAATCGTGTAAATTAAAGGAGAAAAGAATAAGGCTTAAGTGTATATCTGATTCCTTATTTCTTTGTAAAAGTTTAATTGGATTCCTCAATCATGAAAAATTTTTATAAGGTCTTCTAATTATTAAAAACACAATAATCATATTCTTTCCATCAACTCCGTTAGTTTGATTAACATAAGTTTTGTAAATAAATATTTTTACATATGTTGTCAATACAATAATATTAAACAAGTCATTTCTAAATAAAAACATCGATCATATATCTTAACAAGGACATCTTTTTACATCGGTTATGAGACTTGGGCTATTAGACTTAGGTTTTGAACCTTGAGAGGCTATGAGTTTGTATTGTGATAGTACAACAACTACATAGCTTGTTCATCATCTAGTCCGACAAGATCGGATAAGTATATGGAAATTATTAGACATTTCATCAAGGAGAAGTTTGAAGTTGAAACAATTGTCTTTTGCTTTGAGATCTAAACATTATAATAGTTAGTTGATATTCTTACTAAAGGAATAGTAAATCGATGCTTAATGAATATCTGATCAAGTTAGAAATGTGTGACATCCATGTACCAACTTAAGTGCTATTGATATACGTTTAATTACATTGATAGAGATATTTTTGGTAACATAAGATTTGTATAATTATGGTTATATTTTTACTTAAATTCTCCTATGATCAAGGAGAGATTGAGTTAGTTTGAAAAACACTGGATCAACTTAGTCCATGCTCGATTGGCAAGTCAATCTAATATGTGTGTTGAGCTGAGCCAAGAAAGTCCATTTCTTTTTAGGTCACCTTTTTTGAAATCCAATCTTATTTGTTGGCTGTTCATGTATGCATCAGGTCAAATTCAAATTGTCAACTCTAACGTCACATGAAATTAACCATATAGGACAAACATAAGAGATAATTAAAAAAAATATACATTTACTCTCATTTTATTCTCTATCATTTCTATATTCAATGACTTCAGCATGAGAATCCTTATAAGTTATCACATAGCCTTGATAAAACTAAGTTACTCCAATTGTAACTCATCAAATTAAAGTTACATTTTAAAAAGAATTGTATTATTAATTTTTATTAATCTAATTATTAAATATTTTATATTAACTCAACGATCATGCATACTGAATTTTTGATAAATCAAATATCTATAACTATGTAATTTTATAAACGACCTTTACTTATACTTTAAAAAAATTAAGCATATATTATATGATAAATTAAATATATTCAATAAAGTATTACCTTATATATTGTGTTCACACAAATACTACTAACAAATATTAATATGTTCATAGTGTATAAGACTAAATGATAAAAACCTCACATTATGTTGCTTTTTCCAAACTTGTATTACACAATATCTTGCTTTTGGCAAAGGCTGTTTCATCTCTTAAATGACATTGACACACTGCAGCCACAGACTGATCAACACATATGGAATAGGGGATGCATGAATTCGTAAGATGAAAGAAGGAAACGAAAAACAAATACGTGGTTAGTTTAACCAGAAAGCCGTTTAGTCCTCCACCAGATAAAAATGAATGTTCGCATGAAGTCATATCACTGAGATTTTTTATTGGTGTACAGATATTGTTAACGTAATATCAAAACATTTAACGTTTAAATTAATAAAATTTAATATATAAAAAGAATTATTGAACATAGTAACTTATTTATGAAGAATTATTTTTGGAGTTATTTGTTAATCTCTCTCGCACAATAAATAAATAAATATATATCTATATATATATATATATATATATATATATAACAAATTATAATCAATAATTAATTATTGAACCAATTACTCTTATTAAATTTTTTAATTAGTGAAAATACAGTGATTTAGACCAATTAATTATTAAAAGCACTTATATTTGTTATTCTCTCACTATATATTACATTAACTTGATCTCTCCCATCAACAATTGAAACTATTTATTTTACTCTCATTCCCTTCAAAAATAGCAAAATCCCTTGTTAATATGTACAACTTTGTCAATTTTACTTCTGAAGACAATTTTTGTACATACTAATACTATCATCACATACTACTTGTAAGGACTGTCTTTTCATGTGCGATTTTTATATTGACATTTAAATTCAAATAACAATGTTATCTTTTGATGTTCTCTATAAATTCTTGATGGGAAAAAAGGTGAATACAATAACAAATTCAATAACAGATTAATAGGCAACGAAAATAAATTTTTCAAAACTTGTAAAAACATATGAGGAGCACCAATAAAAATAAAACGCAAAATAGAAATCAAGAGCATACGAAAGACACAATTTATTAAAGTAGAAAATCCCTTAATGCAAGGTAAAAATCAAGATCGTTCAGACTAAAGAAATAACTGCATTATAATCAATAAAGGTACAAGAGAATCTCCAACAAGTACAATGAAACATGTTACAAACAATAAAATCAAAACAGAGTACCAATGCTTACAATAAAGAGACAAGAAGATGAAACCTCAAAATGCAGAGCAGAGAATAAGAAGTATCATGTGTGTAGAACCTGTTGTCCAATAACCCGATCCAACGGTGAACGAATCTGCAGTTACAATCTGAAAACACTCTCTGGTGAGTGTGCAAAAATCATAATAATTTTCCCTCTCATTTCTCTCTCAATGGTTTTGTAACTGTTTTCTCCTTACAAATGAATTTCTTTCAACCTAATGTGATCCCTCTTCACGTAAATAAGTGAGACAAAATAGGTTTTCTCACTTGGATATGTGGAAGGAAGCTTAAAAAACCCAACAATTATATGATCTTAAAAAACAAAAAACAATAACTAGCATTGTTATGCTTTTTATTGTCACCATTCTGATCGTTTTCTTTTAAAAATTAACATGCCTTAATCATATTACTAATGATTTACAAATGTAGTTTTACTATTTAAAAAATAAACATTTACCACAAATTATTCACTTTTAAAAATTGGATCGCTTAAATTTAACTAACACTTCATTGATCTAAGTAAAAATAAATTCAGATTTCTTAAGTAAAGCCTCAAATCAAATTTTATAAATGAAAAAAAACGTAATTAAAAAAATATCACTAAAAGTGATAATGTTTTCCAACAAAATTAATTATCAACAAAACTAGCTATAGTGTTGTTATAAAAATAAAATCACTTAAATTTACAATATTTTTGTAAGTTACAAACAACTAAATTCTCTAATGCTAAGAAAGTGTTCACGAGAAGAAACAACCTTAGTGACCAATAAGAATAATCTCAATTTTTGAAAGAAAATATCTTTAAAAAAATAATAAATGAATATATAGTTTACTTCTTAAATCTGATTTCGGTCCCATGGGGTATTTAGCTTGATGGAGTCACTGACTTAATAACATAGTAGTAGATTTGTCTAATAAAACCTACACATGAGAATTAATTTCTAATCATATAAAATTAATTCAAACCATATATAAAAAAATTAATTTTAATAATACCAAATAAAACGTACGTATACACATATGGCCTAATTTTTATCTACTACCTTTATCCTATACCTTTTACACTCTATAAATAACAGCAATTGGTCCCTCTCTTCCTTCACAATCTCCCGTTCCGTTTTCATATAATATTGTTGTTTCGTGGTTCATTCTAATTAATGGCTCTTCCAATTTATCTCACCGTTATTGCAATTTTCACCCTTTGTTGTGTGATTAATTGTAACAATGGCGTTGAAGCGTTTCATTACATATACGCGGATCTTCAATCCATTTCAGCGCCTTCAGTGAGCAAACTTCACAGAACTGGATACCATTTTCAACCTCGTAAGAACTGGATCAATATATGGTAACGTTTTCAGTTAATTTCTTACTCATGCAGTTTTTCCACCTCCCTAACCCTAATAATAGTACAATTAATTTTCCTCGCTATAATTCTTGTTCTCTCTATATAGTTTGTTAATTATAACTGTCTTACAACTATGACTATAACAGTATAATACACTGCCCAAACAATATCGTTAGTACTTAGTACCTTTTGCTTAGTATAATTAGGCTTAAGATAATTTTGCTTACTCTTATGGGATTATCCCAAAGATAAGCACAATAGGTCGGGGTCTGAAAAAACTACGCTGAAGTATGATGAGAAACCGACATATGTATATATAACTAAAGGTGTAGGCTATATAACACGAATAATAGGTGTAGATGTGGCATAACAAACTTACCCGTCAATAGATCTCTTGCGCCTCTATAAATACTGTAATTATGTATAAATGAGGACAACTCTGATTCATTAATTATGAAAAAAATCCACACTCTCTAAATTCTTTCTGATCTCTCTCTTCTCCCTCGCTCGATCACGTTGTTTACATTCCAATTATTAACACCTTAACACTTAGTAATGAAGAAACACATATTATCGGCCGGATTAAAAATATATGAGGCTAATAAGCTCATAATATATATAACTTCTGCATGAACTTCTAGTTGATTCCACAATCATGAAAGCGGAACTCTTTTATATATACATCAAGCTAACTTGTGTAGTTGTGTTTTAGTGCGGTGTAGATTTGAGTATCTGGGGACAATATGTATTTTTCATGAAATAGGTTGTAGTGGCATCCCAGACTTTGTTGGGAAAATGAAGATAGTGACACTGATATAGTAATTGGACTCTTTTGCACCTATCTAGTCAGGTGCTTGAAAAAATTGAAAAAGTAAGGGGTTTTGGGGCTACCTTTTTTAATTGACGAGAGGTATGGTTAGGTAGAAATTATCATGTAATTTTGGACTATCACATATTCATGATTTCAATTAATTTTTACATGATACGTAGTTAATTTTAAAAAATAAATAAATTAGACTATATGCCACGTAAAAAAATAGTTAAAAACATAGTCATTTGAGACTATATAATAAATAATAATTTCTCTTCTTTGCCCTTTGTTATCTTTTCATATTGCATGCACTTAGTGCATGTAACACCTTTTCCTATCTTTGTGCATTTTTGTGCTAATATAGAAACCAACTTCACAGTAATTATGAATCTCTCCTTAAAAAAAAGTAATTATAAATCCCAATAACACTAGGATGGGAGTGACCAAAATTCCAAAATGCAATGTTTAAATAGAAATAAGAGTGGCCTATTTCACCCTATTCCTCTCTCAAGTGGTTGTAACCTTCTTGTCTTTAATTAGTTCCATAGCCCCCATGTTCCCAATGTTTTTTTGAAGTCATGGACCACTCACAAATGTAGATGAAGGACTAACTTGCATTAATATATATGGAAAAATAACACCATATGCTTTGTCATAACTTGCCTCACAAACATATATGTTGGTCATTTGAAATGTTACCTCAGTCTTACGATTTGCGTTTTCGAACTTATTTGCTTTGTTATCATATTGTATTCGAAACAACATATGGAAGTGCATACAAACGTACGTGTTGATTTTGGGCGACTCAGGGCACATGCAGTGCCTTTTCTCAGTGATGAGAAACGCAAATAGTCCTGGTTCACAATTTATTCTCCTTTAACATAAATTTTTTCTTATTCAAAAAACTTTAATTTGTTTATTTTTATCATATTCCTACTTCTTCTTTTTTTTATATTAAAAGATCTAAGATTATTTTATTCTTTACAAATATAAATATAGCATTGTGTATATAAAGATTTATTTGGTTTTGAGAAAATATTTTCTATTTTGGAAAAGTTATAAAAATGTCAATTTATTTCACTTTATTTTTGTTTTAAAAATTATAAAAAAAATAAAATTAAACTAATTAAAACCATTTTCTGAAGCAAACCCTGAATTTTCTTAGTTTTCGTTTTCTTTTTCTGATGAAATCTAATTATAATTGGGTAGTTTAAACCTTACAATTGATAGTTGATAATTAATTTGATATCACGTTGATAAATATAGTTAGCCCAAGTGAACGTCATTCTAAAAGTAATTAGTGCAGATAACAAAATTCAGCCACGATTAATTTTAAAAATAAAAACTAGTTATTCTACTATTTTTTTACTCTAAAAAATAAATATTCTCATATTATAAAAGATAACAACATTGACCACATGAATTGATTAAACTAATTAAATCAATTACAAACACATTATCACTTAAAATGTAAAGTAATTATATGACCTAAGGGTGCATGTAATTATTTAAGATAATGATATGTATATTGTCAATTAGTTTTCATTAGTAATAAACTTTGTGGGTCTATAGGTAAAAAAGAATTCGGTTCCTTTAAATAGTTATGTCGGATTTAAGTATTGTGAAAATGAAGAAAAGAGCCCGATAAAAAAACTGAAGAAAAGAGATATTAACAATCTTTACAAACGAGTTCATTTATTTAATCTCATAATAATTATTGGGAAAGTAATTTTTAAATAGTTAGAGTCTCATAAGAGGAGGTAAAAATAAAAGTCCACATAACTTGTATACACAAGTCCATACAAGAAAGTAACCGACCAAAAAATTGAGATAAGTAATCGATAAAATATATTAAGAACCTCCAATTAATCATCTAACATGTGACAGGTTATATTATTTAAATTTGCAACAATTATAAGTCACACACATTGAAGAATTTCTCTCGAACGCACTATAATATATACTTGAGTTATAGGTTAAGAAAACTAACCCTTTTTTGTTGAAAACTCGGTATTGCATGAAAATTGATAGCTGAACTTTGTGACAAAATGTGCATATATATGTATGACAAATAATTAAATTGTTATCTATCTGTTAATTTTCTAATTAATATAATTATAACTCTAATTTCTTATTTATGTCCACTCCTCATCTTAGGATTGAGTCTTTATTTCTGTTAAAATTCATAACAAACCTTTTTCCTTCATGATTGAGTTCTGATATTCTTTGCTTTCAGATTCCTTCACGGTACTGTCCAGTGGATCGGATATAAATCATCGCCACATGCAGATCCAAATGGTGAGTGAGTTCTCCCTTGACTTTGATTTTGTCTTCCCTTTTGTATTTGCTTTGAATCTTCAAATGATCAATATTCATTGAGTTATATTATTTATACAACAATTAATTTTTTATATTTTTTCTCATTACATCCATCATTTTATTCATAATTTTCTCTCTTCTCTTCTAATTATCTCATTTTTATTGCACAGCTTTTTACATCAATAGAAAATGTACAAATTTAATTCTTAATATTCTTCATGTCTTTCTCTTGTACCATGCATGCAATAACCCCTTTCAATGCCAATACCACAGTGCCCATGTACTACAATGGAGTCTACCATCTATTTTACCAGTATAACCCAAAAGGAGCAGTTTGGGGCAACATAGTGTGGGGGCATGCAGTATCAAAGGACCTCATCAATTGAAAAGAACTTGAACCTGCTCTATACCCATCAAAACCCTTTGACAAATGCGGGTGTTGGTCTGGGTGAGCCACTGTACTCCCAGGTAAAGGACCTGTGATCCTTTATACTGATGGAATCATTGACAAGCAAAGCAATTAGGTCCAATTGTATGCCATACCTGAAAACAAATCCGTAGTTAGGAGTAGTATTAAGCATGTTCTCAAGAATAGCCTTGACTTTACTAGGTATGAGTACTATACGGTTGGAACATACTTCAAAAATAAGGGTAAGTATATCCCAGATAACAACACTTCAGAGGATGGTTGGGGTGGACTTAGATATGATTATGGTAACTTTTATGCTTTCAAGTCATTCTTTGACCCAAGCAAGAATCGAAGGATCTTGTGGGCTTGGGCAAACGAATCAAATTTCCAAGAAAACGATGTTAAGAAAGGATGGGCAGGGATTCAGGTACTTTATGTGCATGGAATTAAATTTATACGTTTTTGTTTTATATATTTTGATTTGATCTTTATCCTAATGATTTATTACTTGTTACTTCTTTTTAACATCATAACTTGCATGTGTACACAACTTTTTTTTGTGTACTTATTTTATGTTGTGTATATTAAAATTTCAGTCAATTCCGAGAACAGTAGCTTGATTCTGGTGGGAGACAGTTGCACTACTACAAAACGTGCTTTCTACATCGCTGATTCAATGACGGCTGTAGACAACCTTCTTAGAAGGTGAGGCAATGGCATATTCGTAATTAAAAGCAACAGAATCACGTCATTTGCAGATACCCGTCGTAGACATTCAGACGTCGTGGCAAATTGTAATTATGTGGTTAACATATAAAGACGGTCTCTTGGTGAGAACCGTCTTTGTATCGTTAGTGGTTACACGTGCCCAACACGTGAGTGACCCGACAACTATACGAAGACGGTCGTGTCGTGAGACCATCTTTGTATCGTTAGTAGTTTCACGTGGCGGCCACATGATCTAAGGCTTTAAAATACAAAGACGATTTTATCCTCAAACCCGTCTTTGTATCATTAATGATTTAAGGGTGCAGACACGTCATCATTTTCGTCATTGGGATACAAAGACCCGTCTTTATATCGTTGGTGGTTTCACGTGGAGGCCACGTGATTTGAGCCTTTGAAATACAAAGATGGTCTTATACTCAGACCCGTCTTTGTATGTTTGCTGGGCACACGTAGCGGAGTTCCACTTTATTGCCATACAAAGACGGTCTTGACTAAGACCTGTCTTTGTATCCTAAATGGTTTCATGTTGCGGGCACGTGCTTTTTCCTTTCTAACATTGTCGTGCGCTAGTAAGGTTGATTACCACAGAACTCACAACTACGTGCCCTACCTACAGAGGAACTCCGTGCCCTAGAGCATCGTCTCTGACAAAGAGCTCCGCGTTGCTTCTTCTTCCGTTTGCAGTCGCCACCGACAAAGTTCAGGCCGCATTTAGGTAATGTTTGTATATAGCTTCATTTGCATTGCTTATATTCCTTCATTCATTAATTCTGCTTTGTTCTCATCTCAGGTTGTTAGTTCTTGTTGGTGGTCTACTACGTCTCGGCCACACATTGTTGTGAAGCTGCACCCCATTAAAGGTAACGTCTATAACATTGTAGTTTTTTATGACTTTGTGCACAGTTCAAAGGTTGATGTTGTTGTCTTCTATTATTGTGCTTGTTACTTTGGTTATTGTTCGACAATCTGATATTGGGACCTAGGTCTAGTTTCAAGACTTAGTTGATGATATTTGAATATTGTTCGACAATATGTAACCTGTTGTACCCAGGTCTTGTAAAGCTAGATATTTCCTTAGGGGTTGCCTTCATACGGGGCTGATTTAGTAAAAAAAAGTTGTTACAGCTAGTGTCAATCTCACTGCATTGTTTGATGAAACCATAATGAGTTTGGTTAGCCTTTGGATCCTACTCATAAGACCAGCCTTGGCTTCCTCTTCTTCTTCCAATGTTGATTGCATTTTCAGTTGACCTTCTTCTAACTACTCTTATATTATATAATACAGAAGCAAATATGGTTACACAATCACAGAAAGCATGTGTAACAACTAACAACAACAATCTTCAAATGAATATAAGAGAAGGCTAAAAACCTTTTGCTTTAAGGTCAAAATTTCCTCATGATTGAGACCAACTAGCATCCCCTTCCTTAGTTGATCAAGTTCTAGTTTGAGGACTGAAATTTGTTTCTGGTATTTCTTAATTAGAGATTTGTCATGAATAATCTGTTAACAAATAATTTCACAGTGAAACAATGGCATGGGCTTCAGGTATAAGGTTCCACTATTTCAGTTAGTAAATTGATCTCTAAACTTGAGTATACGGGTAAATAAGACAAACTTCTAGGGTATTTTTGGGAGTCTGGTTTTGCACAAAAAGAAAAGGTAGAGCAAAAATTAGCATTCTAAATAGGCTGTAAAAGATGCTCAAAAGTCATGGACTGGATCATCAGTTTTGTTATTCCCAAAATCATGTCAATAGCTAATAATTTGGGCAACAATTAGCATGTCGGCTTGTAATTAAATACTATATGAGAATTTTCTAGCAGTAGAACACAAATTTCTGGGTTGCTATTTTCGGATTTTGACAATTATTAATAACAAAAGGTTGAGAGGGAGAGATATCTATTCATTTTAGAGGGTTGGGCCTTTTGGGCATTGGGAGGTGCAGACCCTCCAAGTTCTGCAATTAGGCTCTGTATTCAGGGGGAAAGTCCTTTATTTTTTTCAAAGATACCAGGTGTTTGTGTCAGCTGGTATGAGAACCCCAATGTTGAAGTTGTGGGTATTAAAACTTGAGCTAATTCTAGAACTCTTAAGCAAAACAAGGCTGAATGTGGCTGATTAATGTGTAGTATTAATTTGAGGCCACAGGAATAACCAAGGAAGAAAATATATAGCTGATTGGAAAGGCTATGTGAGGACATGTGCATTTATTTGGTGGTTTGGGTGGAAAGGGGACCATCCAAGTGCAACATGGTGGCAATTCTCAAAGAGTTCCAGCTGAGACTTGATCTAGATCTACTAGTGTGGGTCCAAGATGAGAAGCAACAATCTTAGGTACTGGAAAATACCAGAGATGGTCTAGAAATTAAAAACCAGGCTGGGGGAGAAGCAACAACCTTCCAAAATTCTCCCTGTGTTTCTGCAGAAGATTCAGCATCTTCACTGAATGAGTTATCTGGTGATGACAATATTCATTGAGAGAAAGCTGACTCAACATGTTCATTTTGCATGTCATCCTGCAACACCATAATGTTGTGATTAGCATCTTTAGTTATTACATGAAGTTTTTCAAGTAATCTAGTGAAGAGATAAGTAGATTCCAATTCGGTGAAATCATGAATAGGAACATCTCCTGCTGCAACTTTCCAAGTATCACCTTCATAATCACATACCTTGATCTTTGCACTGTCAACAGAATTTGAAGGATCAAGTGCATATAGATCATCATCGACCGTAACACTCGATTTCGTTCCAGCTTGCCTTGCAGGCCAGCCTTCACCCATATCAATTGGCATTTCAAGCCATGAATTTAAATTTGGATCATAAACTTCACCCCCAACATCAACAAAAAATGGCCAGCAATACAAACTTTGAGGAACGAATAACCTTCCTTTGTATGAAGCCAGCAATAGGCTTCAGTAAGTCAGCCAAAACAACAGTTGGCAACACTTGAGCTCTTGCAAAATGCATGCTAGGTAACAGGGACCACATGCATGTATGAGGGTCATATACTTCTGCAGATTGCAGAGGGATTAGTCCACCACGACCCCTAGTAACCCCTCCAACAACATAAAGCTTATTATTTAATATACCTGTCTTGCAATAGGCTCTGCCAACTGACATTGGACTAGCCTCAGCCCAAGAGTTTTTAATGGGATCATACTGCCAAACATATTTAATTGTTGAAGATCTTGAAAATCCTTCTAATGCATAGATGCAACCATCAACAACTCCTATGGAGCAACCACAAAATGGCATCTAGTCCAAGGCATCTCTCCTCCCAAGCCAGCTCATTATGACAATTGTAATAAACTGGCAGGTTCTACCAATGCTAGCAATGCTACGTTATTTTCTCCCTCCAAACACTTTCCCACTGCTGTCATGACGATAATGTTTAAATTAAGTTCAACTGAAAATATATTGAGCTTCATAAAGAGTTAATTTAACGTGCGCTAGAATTGGCAATGTAGATGACAGTAGGTCAATGACATTCACATAAGCTTGTGTTTATCCCCTTCAAAACTACCTTAGCAGGCTATTACTAGCTACTGTGCTTTGGAGTCATCTATATATGTATGCTTGGTATCTGGATTTTTGCCCGCCTAGCTTTAAGAAAAACCTGAACATCAACTGGGCAGAAAATTTAAAATAGTCCTATAGGAAAACACTGATGTCATAGCAGCAAATAAAACAGATGTCCAATACATGCTTATCATTTGCTATTATAATTTGAACCTTGATATTGTTTAACCTTTTGTGCATTTGTTAAAAATATTGGTTCTGTTTTGATTCGTTGTAGGAAATTGTTTTGCAAAGAAGGAATTTTAGGCGGTTTTCTGGTAATAAGCTGGTGCTCTACTCCCTCCCATCATCGCAGTTCTAGGATTCTTACACGTATCTTTCCAGGTATGTATGTCATACTTATGTTCATAAGCTAATTATATTGTTATACCATTATCTAAGTTGTGGATTAGTAATTTGTAATGCATGCTGAGAGACCCTTAGTTTCCCGTTCAAGATTCAAAAAAGGGATTAATACGGACAATTTGGATTAATCACTTTATTGGATCTTGAACTGTTCGTTTGGACAGTTTGGGAGCATCTATATTTTTTACTTCATTCACAGTTACATGTTATGTATGTCTTGGTATATTTGATTAAGTTTCGGTTGACTGCATATGGCTTTGTTCTCCGGGTGCATACTTAAACATGGTCAACTCACATGACCTGTTTCATTTTGTGCACTTGGAGACCAATGCAAAATGTTGCCAAAATTTAATCAAATTTACCATATCGTACTTAACTTGTACATAAAAATGAGTAAAAAAAATAAAGTGTTCCTGAATGGGATAGGACCACACCTTTGAATGACAAAAAAAAAGAGATTGGCATGCATTAAGTATGACGTAGGTAGTATTACAGAACATCGACCATGGATCGAAGTTGGATTACAGCACCTCGCATAAACAAAGCGTATGAAAACAGGGTTGAAGAGTTTTTGGCATTTGCCCAAGTAAATGCACCAGCTATAGATGCAAAGTATTTATGCCCTTGTGTTAAATGTGTCAACGGGAGGCGGCAGTCCTTGAATGACATTAGATCGCATCTGATATGTGATGGGTTTAGCCCGACTTACACAAAATGGATATGGCATGGTGAATTGCATGGTCATACAACAACATCTCAACCTGAGCCGATTCAGGTAGAAAGCGGAGATCGAATGGAAGACATGATACATGATCTTGGGCAAGAGGGCTTTCAGGATTTTCATGCACATATTTATGATGATCTTCAAACAGATGCGCAGACGCCATTGTATGTTGGATGCAAAAGCTTCAGTAGGTTATCAACTGTGTTAGCTTTGGTTAACTTGAAGGCTAGATTTGGGTGGAGTGACAAAAGCTTCACTGAGTTGGTTTTGTTGTTGAAAAATATGCTTCCTGAAGATAACACCTTACCCAAGAGTCACTACGAAGCAAAGAAGATATTATGTCCCATTGGCATGGAGTACCAAAGAATCCATGCATGTCCGAATGACTGCATTCTGTACCGAAATGAGTTAGCTGACATGCAATTCTGCCCCACGTGCGGAGTTTCGCGATACAAGGCCAACGATGGGGAAGGCAGTGAAGGTTCGGGCACAAGCAGTACTCATCCAGCAAAGGTTTGTTGGTATTTGCCAATAATACCTAGGTTGAAGTGATTTTTTGCCAGTGTGCAAGATTCAAAAAACTTAAGGAGGCATGTAGATGAAAGAAGAATGGATGGGCTGATCAGACATCCCGCTGATTGTACACAATGGAAGACATTTGATTCCTTGTATCCAACTTTTGCTCAGGAGCCTAGAAACCCTAAGGTTTGCGCTAGCTTCAAATGGAATGAATCCTTTTGGTAACTTGACCACCAATCATAGTTCGTGGCTCGTATTATTAATGATTTACAACCTTTCTCCGTGGTTGTGCATGAAGCGAAAATACATGTTATTGTCCATGATGATAGCCGATCCAAAACAACCTCGAAATAATATTGACATCTATTTGGCTCCTTTAATTGAAGACCTAAGAAAATTGTGGGTAGACGGGGTTGAAGTCTATGATGCAAATGAAAAACATTCATTCAACCTACGTGCTATGGTCTTTTGTACTGTTAACGATTTTCCCGCTTATGGTAATTTGAGCGGATATAGTGTCAAAGGACACCACGCATATCCTATTTGTGAAAAAAATACTTGTTACGTCCAACTAACCCATGGGAAGAAGACAGTCTATACAAGGCGCAAAAGATTTTTAAGTCGTAATCACCCATATAGGCGTTTGAAAAAGGCATTTAATGGAGATAATGAGATTGAAAGTGCACCTGAACCATTACGTGGACATTATGTTTATCATCGAGTTAGAGACATAGTAACTACCTTTGGTAAGACACAAAAAAAAGACTTGTTTGCGAAGAACATATGGAAAAAAAAGTTGATATTCTTTGATCTCCCATATTGGTGCAATCTAGATGTTCGACATTGTTTGGACGTTATGCATGTGGAGAAAAATGTGTGTGATAGTTTGATTGGCACCCTTCTTAACATTAAGGACAAGACAAAAGATGGTGTAAAATCTCGTCTGGATTTGGTCGAGTTGAGTATACGAGAGCAACTACATCCAATTTTACATGGTACTCGAACATATTTGCCCCCAGCATGTTACACAATGTCAACGGTTGAGAAAAAAAGTTTTTGTCATTGTCTAGTAAATGTGAAAGTTCCTTAAGGATACTCTTCAAATATCAAGAGTCTTGTGTCAATTAAGGAATTGAAATTGATTGGCCTGAAATCCCATGACTGCCACGTACTAATGTAACAACTGTTACCAGTGGCCATTCGTGGAATCTTGCCTGAAAAAGTTCATACTGCCATCACTCGGTTGTGTTTTTTCTTTAATGTTATCTGCAGCAAGGTTATTGACCCATCACAATTGGATAACCTAGAGAATGAAGCCGTCATAATCATTTGTCAATTGGAGATGTATTTTCCCCCCGCATTCTTTGACATAATGATTCACTTAATTGTTCATCTAGTTCGCGAGATACGATTGTGTGGCCTGATTTATTTACGATGGATGTATCTGGTTGAGAGGTTCATGAAGGTGCTAAAAGGATATACAAAGAATCAATATTGTCCAGAAGCAACCATTGTTGAAAGATATGTTGTTGAAGAAGCAATAGAGTTTTGCTTAGATTATATAAGTAACGCACAGCCGGTCGTGGTTCCGCAAAGTCGTCATCAGACCACGACTCAAGGTAGGGGAACTCGAGGATTTAATGTTGTAACCATGGATTGACAACATCTGTCCCAAGCTCATTTATATGTCCTAAACAACACAGCAGAGGTTATGTCGTACATATATTCTCACAAAGAACATTTGGTTGAAAGAACCTAAAAATGAACAAGATGAGGTTGTTGCAGGAACACAATAGAACTTTCGTTAAGTGGTTCAAGCACTCCATTTTTGTTGATGACACTGTTTCTAATACGCTACGATTGTTAGCTATTGGGCCAAATATGAATGTGCCCATGTGGCAGGGATATGAAATCAATGACTATGCTTTCTATACAAAATCATAGGATGCAAGAAGTACCGTGCATAATAGTGGGGTTAGTGTTGACGGTGAGTCAGATCACTTTACTAGTGTTTGTGATAACAATCTGATTAACGCATCAATGTTGTACTATGGAGTGATTGAAGATATTTGGGAGCTTGATTACAATCAATTTAGAGTTCCTATGTTCAATTGTCGATGGGTTAATGCAAATAGCGGGGTACGCAAAGACAAGATGGGGTTTACTTTAGTTGACCTCGAAAAGGGTGGTTACAATGACGACCCATTCATTATGGCAGTGCAAGCTAGACAAGTTTTTTATGTCCAAGATCCGTGTGACCCGAAATGGTTAATGGTTGTACAAGGCATAAATTTGAAATCACCGAGTATAGTGATGGTGAAACATTTGCTGTCACTGGCATGCCACCTATCACTACACAAATACTCGTGATCTCGGCCACCGATGAAGATGATGTTGAACATGCAACTAGACATGATTATCATGAAGGGTTATGGGAGAATAACGAAGTTACCTGCTTCGAATTTTTCTGGTAATGCATCACTCTAAATGCATGATAGTAATAAATTTATGTTTTTTGAATATGATAAAATTGTCATTTAACATTATTAAATGTCTGTGTGGATTACTAAATGTCATATACTGAGTGTAACCAACATTTATGTTACTCTTATTGATTGTTGTGCTCAATTTTGGTTGTTTTAGTTGTGTGCACAGAATGACGACACCCCCACTGTCACCTACACAGGTCGAGATCCCTTTCGATGGCACGTCTAGGAAAACTAGACAATCCACTCAGCTCAGAAGGTTGACTACAAGAAGCTTGGATCAGCCAAGACCAACAGTTAACGTCAGTCTAGCCACTAGAGAGGATCAGGACCTCATAAAGATAAGTTTCATAGTTATCTTAGAGTTGTGGTAGGAGACAAGATTCCAATTTTGCACTCTAGCTGGAATAATGTACTAGAAACTCTAAAGAACATGATATGGGGTGACATTTTGGTAAGTCCGTTTTCTTGGGCATATAATATTTGTTACAAACATTGATATGTTACATCATGTTATTTTTACACAAATGTTTTGTAGGCGAAATTCGACATCCCCGAGGGTGATAATGTAAAAAAAAAGGTCATGTCAACGGTGGCAACGTGATGGAGGCAATTTAAGTCCTCGCTGACAACAAAATATGTCTATGGTAATAGTGAAGGGCAACCAAAAGATGATCCTTCGGTTAAATATGGCATTGATGCAAAAGATTGGGTTGAATTTGAAAAAACCCGACAAACCCCTAGTTGGCAAGTTTATTTCACTACTTATATTGTTGTATAAACATCCTCTTAAATTGTTTTGAACAAATGATTTTGTTAATCATTGACAATTGCTCATTTTTTTTCAAAGGGGATACGAAAAAAGGCACAAGAGATTCAAAAATACAATGACTCTCCGCACTTGTTGTCAAGGGGAGGGTATGAGCTGCTAGAAAAAAAAAATTAATGGATGAAAAAAGAAAGTTACCAGAAGAACAAGCACAATTCACTGAGGACCCTTCATTGTACCTCCCACCATCCCCAATTTCTAGACACACCAAGTGGAAGATGGCCCGCACAAAGCAATATGGGCAGATGCCGTCTACAGCCGCCAAAGAAATAGCTGACAAAATTGTAAGCAACTAACTTAGTGATGTAATTTGTGACAATTAAATAATTATTTCCAATAACAAGTTCCTTTGTACCTTTTTCACTTTTTTGTGTTTTTTCAACAGGACTCTTTGGAAGAGTAGAGCACACAGGGCAGCTTTGTGCCTTCAGGACGTGATGATATTTTGAACACAGCTATTGGAAAACCAGAGCATCCAGGTTGTGTACGTGTGGCTGGGACAGGTGTCACAATTAGCCAGTACTTTGGTCCAACATTACGTTACTCTACAACTTCGTCTAACTCGATCACTCTAGAACAGTTGGCTGAAATCATTGATAACTTACAGCAAGAATGGTGAAGATAGGTAGAAGAAGAAAACATAAAAAGAGATGAGGCGTGGTTGAGGAGGGTAGAAGAGGAAAAACAACGCACTATGGACACAATTAAAGGAGAACTAAAACAAGCAATAAAGTTGGAGTTATTACAAATTGCATCACAACAGTCACCCCCACTTCAAGCACATGATATACAACTATTAGCAGCAAGGGTAAGCACCAAGGGGAGTTGTGCAGCACCGGAGACAAATGCAATAGGTAAAACAACCTCTGATATGCATGGTGATAGCATCGAGCTGCATGTAATTGCCGATAAGTCTACCAAATTATTGGCATTGGGCAAACAATTCGACAATTTTGGCACCATCCACAATGTGGCTTATGCTGATGATGTGGTTCAGGTCAGTGTTGTCAAAGTTTTAGAAGGTGATGCCCAGGTCCCATTCCCAACATCAGAAATAAAGTTTGTTGGAGAAGTTGTTGGGAGTTTTGTGGAATGACCGACATATTTGGTGAGACCTGTATTGGATAAGGTAATTATGATAGTCATGGATAATATTATTATTGAGTTTGTAAAATTGTTACTTACGTACCAATTGTTTGTGTTTTGTTATCCCTGTAGGATCCAGAGAAGCTCGTGAGCTCACCTTTGAAGGCTGCTGAGGAGGACAACGCATTGGTGCCAGTTGATCCATTTGGAGAGTTGGTGAAGAACTTGTTTGAAATTTACCAAAAGTCGATTGAGTTGCCATGGGATGGCACTAAATTTGGGATCCATAATGTCAAAGATGGCTTTTTCGTCACACACGCTGATGTCACTGAGATAATTTTAGGTGACAAGTGTTTGAACATCTCCATTCTACAATTGTGGCTTATGTAAGTAAAATATGTTTATTAGGTCAAACATATGTACACTGCACCAGTAAGTTAGTTAAAATAACCCACTAACTACTTTTATGTCGAATGTTTGAAACAGGTTTATGCATGATTGGGCTGCAAACATAGATTATGGAGCACTATATGGTTTCGCTGAACCTCAATGTATCCACAATGCAAAGACTAGACGTGAAGATTGTGAAAATTACATTGGAAGATGGATAAAGGAATCACAAAAACAACTTTACATAGCATCATATTTAAATGAGTAAGTTGACTTAATGTTGTTGAACTACAGTTAGCTCAAACATATTAGCTTAATGAAGTTCCTTTATGTCTTCAGGGCCCATTGGCAACTTCTTGTTCTGTGCCCAGCTGAGAATACAGTGGTTTGGTTTTGTTCTTTGCAAAAGAAGCCTGATGCTGCCATCAAGGCTGTAGTCAACAGGTTAGTGTTGCCTCTGCCATATTAACTCACCTAATGCAATGGTACATCACACCAACAATGATTATTTCTAATGGCATTTGAATTTAAAATAGTGCAATGAAACTAGTAACCAAAAGTGCAGAGGGAAAGCCACCCCAACCTGTGCCTCAGTGGATTAAAGCAAAGGTACGTCGTTATAATAAAATAACATATCGATATATATATATCTTTCTATGATTTGTGGTTGTATGAAATAACAACCTTATGTGGACGTCTTCCCTGTAGAGTCATGTTCAAACGGGAAATTACGAGTGTGGATACTATGTAATGCACTGGATATGGTGCATCGTAAGTGCCGGATTGAAGGATGAATGGATTCGCGTAAGTTTATTATTATTCATTTACTTGTTAATGTCATTAGACTTCACTAATTGACTTGTTTGTATGTCAATTACTAATTTGATATTTACAAATGTGCAATGGTTTTCTGATGGAACAACGCTAACAACAGAGAACATGACAACACTGCAGCATAAATGGGCGGGATATTTTCTCCAAATGAAGAACTCAGAACTTAGAAAAATTTAGCTAACTTAGGAACATTTTTCTTTGAAGGAAAAAACTTTTTTTTTACTCATTATGACATTTTCGTCATTCATAGCTATTTTATGATTAAAGTTGAGTTCATGGAACCAATTTTCAAGAGTTCCCTATGTTATGGGCGTGTATATCTTTGAACAATACATTACATCATGATTCATTATTTCCATATCCAAATTGATTTATAAGCTACTAAATGGCTCTATGTAAGCTGCATTTGAAATAGAGCAATGTAGCACAGGAGTGAATTAACTATACAAATAACTAACCAATGGATATACAATTGTTGTTGTACTCTACTTGTGCTTTTTACAGATACAATGCATATGGTCACTGCAGGGAACATCATCATGATCAGTACAATTTGTGGTAAGCATGAACACTGTCATTCATTTCTTATCCTGCACTAAAGTTGCAACCTTCATGATCTTGGCCAACTTATTTCAGGTCATTCGTTCATCCTGCTTGCATATGTTTATGGCTCAACGTGTTTGTTGTCCACACCTGTCATTTGGTGTCCTGGTTTCAGCATCTGGAATGCATTTGTGTCCTGGTTTCAACAGCTGGAATGCGTTTCAGAACCTGTGATTTGGTGTCCTGGTTATGAGCATGAATGTTAGCATAACACTGGAATGGAGGCCAGTTCCACCATAATGATAAACACAACGTAAGGAACAGGAATAGGAGGAAGAAGCTTCATAATTTTTCATATATCCAATTGAATTACAGATTCATGTTTAATTATTATGTAACTGTTTTGAGATACAATGTTCCTCTTTATATAGAATTTCTGCCATTAGATACATTGTTCTATCTATTGTTCTGTTTGTATTATTGCTTGATCCACTAGCAAGTTGTAATGATTCTTTTGGCATATTGGCTTAGAGGAAAGGACAAAACAAAAATAAAATCAGCTTCGTACTTGTTGCATTGCGACGTTGCTGAGCACCACTCATGCCAGCTCATTTTTCCAGAAAATCCTTTAGGTACGCTGAATGGTAATTTCTTCATTTGTTCTTGTTTCTTCTTTACTGGTCCATGTTTTTGGCTTTCATTCTGCTTCTTGAATTGCTTTTGAATTTGGGTCTGTTCCTGCTTTTTGTTGCTCTACACATTTGATTATGCGTGGTTCTTGTTCTGCATTGTTTTGTGTTGTGCCATTAGTTGTAACCATGGATCCTCACTTTCTTTCCAAGTGATATGCTTAGTTTGACAATACTGAATAGACCAATTGCAATTACAACAGGTCTAATTTCCCAGTGATGCCCACTGATGATCCTCTACATGTTGGTACTTCAAATATCATCGGAGGACATGTCTTCAACTCAACCACTTCAACCTCGGAGGAATCGGCCAACCAGGTGCTTGGTTCCTTGCCGAAAAGGAGCATTCCTGAGAACTTCACAACCAACCATCCATTTGGTAGAATCCATGAAATGCTACCTGTTTTGTCATTTCTTATACATCAATGCATCTTGAAGCACTACATATGTTTGTCATTTCTTATAGATCAATGCAGGGTAAGAACATTTTCATTTCCTAATAGACTTTGTATTTTTCTTGGTTTAACAATTCACGAATAGGATCTGATGATGTTATTAATTATTAAGTATTATTTTCTATAGAGAAGGATAACCAAATCCTTCTCAATTGTTTCACTACAGATAGCATCCAAAACTCAGAAATGTAACAAAATTCAGATGCGGAACACATGCAAGATTGCACAAGTCATAGAGAGAAGACAGCCAATCCAATAGAGCAAGCAACCAGTCACAGCAAGGAAAGCAAAAAGAGAAGCTAGTCACAGGTAAACAGTATGTGTAGTAATAATTAAATAGTAGTTTCCCCTTATTTGCTGCTATTTCTTTGTAACAGAACAGCTAAAGTGCATCAAACTATGGATCAGTGATGTTCTGTTTTATGAGCATTGATAAGTATTTACTCTACTCCTATTTTGTACGCAGATTTATAGTTTGTTATGAGCACAAATTCTAGTCATAAGGATCCTAGCTTTTGAGGTCTATGTACCTCTAGAAAAGGGGGGAATTAAGGAGAGGAACTTTTCTCATTACATTGCTTGCATTTCATTACAATGTCGATCATATATATAAGCAATGAAATGCAAAATCTGTTATTGCATGTCCTCTACAGGTCCTAAGGTGCACGAAAGGGAAAATAACAGAATGGTATTGGACCATGATTCCTAGCCAGCAACAGAATTACCTTTGACCAATGAGAGGATTCCAGGTCAGCGTTTGTTATTGGCACTGGTCACACATTCCTCCAGGTAGTGTGGTTTGCATATTCTCTCTATTTGGTCCTAAGGTTAGTGGTTGTCTCCCATTACAGTAAAGGTTCCTACCATTAAAAAAATTTCACTAACAAAGTTAAAAAAATTTAATCGCATATATCTTTTGAAAATTAAAATATAAATCATAGGAACTACAAAATTCTCTTATTAAACTTTAGGGACTAAAACATCCATTTATTAACTATATGAACTAAAAAGAATAAATTTAAAAATTATAGAAATCAAATGAGTAATTAAATTTAGTATATATTAAAATGAATGACTTAGTCTCTGATTCTAAAATGGATCTTGATGCAGCGTTAGAAGAAAAGAACATTGGCCAGTGCTCAAATAGATAAGACATTTTCATCCATAATTTATTTTGTATGATGCAATGTTAATCTTAAAAAAGAAAGGAAAAGTTGATTCAGTATTTAACATTCAGTTTTGAAGAGGTTGCGATAATTTTGGTTATTATAACTGCATCCATAAATATCCGAAACGAAATTGGCCAATACAATTGAGGTGCATGTTGATGTTTTAGTTGAAAATGGAAATGAGTCTTCTGAAATTTTGATAGAATTACAAAAAAAAAACTAAGTTACTAAGAATCATGATTCGTATTGAGCACGTATAGTGTAATGCAATCATAACAACAAACAGAACCAAACATAGAAGCGGCTTTTCTGTAGTGAATGAAGCATAAGCATAAGCTTATGACTAACCTTCAATGTCAAAGCCACCTAAAATTTAAATCTACAAGAAAATATCTATTAATTAACATGCATAAACAACAAGGGCACCATCTTGTGCTTGTTGTAGTTCTTATTCGGACTAATAAGAAACCAATGCAAGGTGGTGTCCCATCTTACAGGTAGTCAAAAGCTTGAATTGATCCCTAACCCAAAAGTTGAGTGATGGTGAGTAATGTTAATTATCCTATAATCCTTATAAATTTTTTTTCTAGTATTTATAAAAATATATAAAATAAAAGGAAAATACATTTAATATTTAAACATTTCGAAAGCATAGAACGAAGGTTTAATCAGAAAAAATTTGTAAGATTTAAAATGAGTTTATCCTTTATGCAATTCTTTTAGTTAATGCTCTTATTATTCTTACTAGCTAAGTAGTATTCTTATGCTATATCACTTGATTATAAGATAATGAAAAAATGAAAATATGAAAATATAATGACAAATTAGCTGAAGTGATTATTCATTGTTCTATTCTGATAAGTATACGGGTATAGTATTTAATTAAAGAGAGGACTGATTGTAGGTTTATCACCCTAGACTTGTGGCCATGTTGTAAAATTTTTATATACTTCTTAACAAACTTTGTGAATGCTTGCATATAACTACACATCTAGGTTCTCATGCTCTCAAGTTATGCAATCTTAACATTAACTTTTACTAAATGTATATTTGTTTCCTTTTTTAGGGTGATCTTTATATGTATTCAAGGACAAAGGTGCACTTACTCCTTCAATAGCCATCAACTTTGGCTTGGATATTGCTTTGTATGTTTGGTTTGTCATACAACACAAGCTTGTGACACCTTTTAATTTGCAATTGAATTGGATTGTGTTTATGGCTTTATTTGGTGTTTTGATGATTCAAGCTAGGTATTGGATAAAGCACTTCTGATGCATTAATTGAATGATTGTGCTTTACAACCTAATTAATCGTCTTCAAATTTTGACATTGATGTGTTATTTGCTTGAGCTTTACAACCTACCTAATTGTGCATTGGATTGTCAATGCTTTTGACTGAAGCTTGTGATATTGCTTTGTATGTAGCGTATTTATTATATGTTCCAGATTTTTTGAATGAAAAACCACCATTCTAAACAGTTGTATAAAAAAAATCATCATTCTACGATGATTCTTTCGACGACCGTCGTAGAACGCAACATAGTCTACGACGGTCATGGGGACGAGACCGTCGTAGAATGCAACATAGTCTACGACGGTCATGGGGACGAGATACTCGTAGAATGCAAAGAAGTCTACGACGATCATGGGAACAAGACCGCCGTAGAATGCAGCAAAGTCTAAGACGGGCATCTGGACAAGCCCGTCGTAGAATCCAACGAAGTTGACGACGGTGTTGTCCCCATGACCGTCGTAGACTTCGCTGCATTCTAAGACGGGTGTGTCCAGGTGACCGTCTTAGAAGTTGTTGTTGTCTACGATGGTTACGGACGACCGTCGTTGATATCGTCATTACTTTTGACGATGTCAGAGACGATGACGGTCATTAACCGACGTAGAATGTCGTCCATAACCGACATAGAATGTTGTTTTTGTAGTAGTGTTGGTGCAATGGCCTGTTGAAGAATTAAACCGTCTCAGAGAGAAAGAAGTTAAAATAAGCAACCAAAAGCTTAAGAAGGGACATTATGTTGAAGTTAAGGGGACTACTACAGCTCAGGTCAACTTCCTAATTAATTGGCTATTGTTGAGTTTAATTTTTATGGATTGTTCTTTGATAAAAAAAAATAGACTTAATTAAATAATCAAAAATTATTATTATAAAAACATATCATATATAATAAATTGTAATGGAATTACAATATACAATACATATACTTTTTAATTTTTTTCTTCTTTATAATTTATGCTAAGATAATATGCACATAATATGTATTGCAGGCTGATGTGGAAGTTACCTTCTAACTCTCAAGCTTGGACAAGGCAGAGCCATTTGATTCTAGGTGGGCGAACACACAAGATCTATATGCACAAAAGGGTTCAAAGGTCCAAGGTGGGGTTGGGCCATTTGGGCTTTTGACTTAGGCTTCAGAAAAATTGGAGTTTACTCCAGTTTCTTCAGAATTTTCAAAGCTCCAAATAAGCATGTGGTTCTCATGTGCTCCAATGCAAGAAGGTATTTAGTCGAGTAACTAAAATGGGGGTGAGGGCTTCCATATATATTATTCCAATTGCTTTTTCAAAATTATGTGCATGTTTTCTAATTAACTTTAATTTTACACTTCTCGATAGTTCCTCTTCGAAGAGAGAATCGTACAAGCCATCATTTGCAGGCTTTGTGGATGTGGATTTAGCCAATAATAAAAAGCTCTCTCTCCAGAGTTTGGTATGTGCAAACCTCACCCCCCATTTCATGCTAATTATATAATAATGAGTAAATTATATATATATATATATATATATATATATATATATATATATATATATATATATATATATATATATATATATATATATATTCATATTTTCCCAACTTGTCCTTTTATATGTACTTTTTATATCACTAGATGAGTTAAATTAAAAAATATTTTGAGTACAATTAAATTGCAATTAATAGGTCTAAGTTCCTATTTGACCGAGATTAATTAGATATATATCCTAATCACATTTAACAATTCAAAATTAATTCTTCTAAGAGAATGGCAGATCTTGAGCAAAGATCTTGTGCTCAAGATCTAGTCTTGCAAAGATCTTGCAATAAAGATAATGTTGAGATCTCTGGGGTGGGAGAATGGGTTCTTGTAGAAGAATCTTGAAGATCTTTACACAATGTTAGAAAAAATAAAAAATTACAAACAGAACCAATTAACCAACAACCAACCCCTGGGAACAACAAAAAAACAATGGAAAATTAAAAAGAAAAAACAAGAACGAAGGTCGCGGGAGGAGGAGGTTGCGGGAAGGGGAGGAGGAGGGAGGTCGCGTCTATGGCAGAGGGAAAGGAAGAAGAAGAAGGCCACAACGACGAGGAAGGAGGCCACGGTGGAGGAAGAAGAAAGAAAGAAACAGCATATGAGGAGAGAGGGAGAGGGAGGTAGCGTGAAGTAGAGGGGAGGGAAGGAAGAAGAAGGTGGAGGGCAGGAGAGAAGGAGTAGAAGAAAAAGAAAAAAGGAAGTGCATGTTGAGAGAAGAAAGTGTGCGGTTGGGGTGGGGGAGGAAAAAAAATTAAAAGTGAATTCATGTGAGATTTACAAAAAATTGTTTAAAATCCCAAAATAAAAACTACCAAGAAAAAATGAGACAAATCTTAAGAGATTTTCAATCCTACCTGATACTATGGGGTCCAAAAAAAGAGTTCTAAGATCCCAATTTGGGATCTACCACTAAAGATTCTTTAAGCATAAAGTAAATAGATATTAAAACCATATTTAAATTAACAAAAGATACAAAAAAAAAAAGAGTAGATTTTTCACTTTATTTCAAATTTCATGAGGGTTTAGTGCTATAAAATTAGAAGGAAATGAGTTGAGAAAGTGTGAAATTATAAGAAAATAAAGTGTAATATACCCGATAATTAATACATGTTCGTAAACTCCAAGAGCAACCATACTATATGCTATATGATTAATTTCTTGATGTTTGATTTTAATGGCAGATTGATCACTCAGTAGTGGAGAGTTTTGGAGCCAGAGGGAGAACAAACATCTTGTCTAGGGTTTATCCTACGCTAGCAATAAAGAAAAAAGCTCATTTTTTGTGTTCAATAACGGTAGTGATCGAGTATATCATCGTGGAGAACTTGAAAGCACGTCGAAAGTAAAAAATAGTCAGCTTGAAATTAGTACAAATAAATAAATAAAGTAGAAACAATAATACCTCTTCTCTTGTTTTATACAAAAAGAGGTCTAACTTTTAGCCTTCTGCCCATGGTGTTGTCACCTAGCACGTTAAGCTACTACATTGACATATACTGGTGTTTAAATTTTACGTCAACGAAATTTAAATGTATGAGCAAGTAATTTTAATATATTCTATATATGTGTGTGCAATGCATTCGCATCAAAAAGATTAGTTTTAAGAAATAATTTGAACTTATACTGTTGTAATATAGTTGGAATACGTCAAAACGGTCTCGCATTTCAGGTAAGTTCTTTAATTTGTTAAAAAATGTAATTTAGGAAATATGAAAAACAAAGAATTAACTGATCCAATCACAATAACGGGTTTAATATACCTTGATCCAAAAGCTTAAAATAATTACTCAATACATCAACCAATGTGTCACCATTCACTTAATATCGACCACAATTTACTAAATCTTCTTTGGCCTCAGCTTCAAAACGTATAAAACTTTTCTGCGCCGTGTAGCTTTTATTCAATTCAATTAAAAGTTCTTATAAAATAGATATTAAATTTATAAAAAATATATAAATATAAAAAAAACTAATTAATACTTCACTGCATTATTTTATTTTAATAGATAATATATAAATAAATGTCCGTTTCTAAATAATTCAATAGAATGAATTAATTTTATATTTTACAATACATAATTCAGTAGTGTAACTTCAATTTGACACAAATTGAAGTTTAAGCATATATACAGCACAAGTTGAATCACCAGATAATTTCTGCAGCAAAGTTTGTTACAACACGCTTTATATTATGCACTACACATTTTGAAGACTATGTGCACTACACATTTTGAAGATTAGTCCCATAGTCTATATAGTTTGCTAAAAAAGAATCAAAGTTTATGAAAACATGTTGAAATCCCATTAAGAAATAAAAAATCCTAATTACTATAGTTAAAAAAATCATTCTATGGAATGAAAAACGTGTTGGGCTAGGCCTGTTCCTGCTTAGTCAAACAGTTTTATCCGAATTTCTTTTTCTGACAAAAAAAAAGAACAGATAAAAAAACTGCAAAATGACAGCTGTGGGATTTGAACCCACGCCCTTTCGGACCAGAGCCTAAATCTGGCGCCTTAGACCACTCGGCCAAACTGTCACATGTTCACATCACGCACAAAACATATTAGACCTTTAATTTGTAGTTTGATGAAGTGGTATGTATTTACGTGCACTAATGTGAAAGTCAAATGAAGTGGTGAAAAACTTTAGGTCATGTTTGGTTTAAGAAGAAATGAGAAAAAATTTGAATTTTATATAGAATTTGTATCTTTTTTATTTTATTTTAATTGAAAATTTTATTTTATTTAATTTTTTTTATTTCTATCTTGTAAGTCGAACACAATCTTAGAAGTTTCACATATGATGAAATTTTATAAATGTTATAAATGTTAGAGGAGTCCATGATTCATTAGTTCCATTAGAATTGTATAGTTAAGTGATTGCATTGGCTTGTGAATCCCACCAAGATGGCAATTAACAAGGAAAAACCCTGCTTGTTACTAAGGTTTTAAAAATTATTTGTGATTGCAATTTTGATAGTAATATCAAGATTCTTAGAGTCATTACAATCATATGTTAGAATTAATGTCTTATGTGAGAAGCATGTGACTTATGTAGGGACTAATTAAATAATTAATAATTAAGGACTAAATTGTAATTGGATTAAATAGGAGAAGTTTCTAAAAGTAACTGCTACTTGATGGGAGTAGTGGTTATAAAAGGGGGTTAATACTCACTAACATGAAAAAAAAAATGTTTCATTCCTACAGAAAAGTGTTCTCTCTAATTTATAGTCATCACAAACATAGAGAGGCAGAAATAATAGTCAAGGAAGTGAAATTTTGTTTCTCTCCTCTTCCAAGAAAATCAAAGTACACCAAATAGAATTCTTCCTATGGAGAAAGGTACGCATTATTTATTTATTTATTATTTGTGAGAACCATAGGTTTCATAATCCTGTAGGTTTCCTATAATTGTTAATCTAGGAAATTCTTAAACATTTTGCATGTGGTATCAAAGCATGTGTTATGAAATTTATGATTCTCCAATAATGATTTATTTTCTCCCAATTATGCATGAACCCTAATTATGAAATTTAGGGATTTTATTTTTTCCACTGCAAATATGATATTTTGTAAATAAATAAAAAGGGAGATTGTTGATTTTTTTTCCCAAAAAAGTATAATATTCAAGAAAGAAAGTGGGTAGCGAAAGTCCTTCTACCATGTTCTTTTTCTTTCTTGGAATGAAAAGTAGTGCCGCACCTGCATGTACGTTTCTGAATCCCACTTGCTTATTTTTTTCCGAATATTATTATTAAACGTGATTAAAGGATTGAAAGTTTATGCCCTGCAATTAAATTAACGGGGATGCTTTAAAATTATCGATAGCAACAAATATGTATATGCTATACATTTACTTCAATGTGATTGAATTTCTATTATTTAATTAGTTATAATGTGAATGTATGGTATTTATTTGGCCTGGAATGAAATTAATAAAATGGCTATGAATTGTTAATAGCAATAAGTATGTGCAGGCCATATATTTGGTTGGAATTAAATGTATAATGAATTTTTTAGTCACCAAAGTGGCCAAATTTATAAGGTTATTTAATTCCAAATTAATGATTATTTCAATTACTCATAAAATAATGGATGTTAAATTATATGATTATTGGTTTATGGATAATTGAAATTCATTATTATAAGGCATTTATAGATCACCCTAAGGTTGATTAGTTGTTCTTATAATTAATGAATATAATTGTAGGCAATTTGTGTGTATCATTAGTTTTATTTATATACCCAAAGGAAATAAATACTATTAATTGGTGCATATTTAATTGTCAAATAATGTTAAGAATTTTATTAGCATCATCATGTTTGTATGTTGTGTGTTGGTGTATCACCCAAAGGAGAGTATTAATATACATTGATCGTTATCTGAATGAATCATATGTATGATATGTGTTTTATGTCTCAAAACACTTATGTGAATTTTATTATGCAATACATGCTCCCAATTCACTGAATTCTCATGTATCATCTGTGCCAATTTTGATGGGCTTAACTTCTCTGATTGGAATGATCAAGTCCAATTTCACCTCGATGTTTTGGATCTTGATTTTGCTATGTTGGAAGAGAAGTTTGTTACTGTTACTGATGCTAGTAGCAATGAAGAGAAAGTCTATTATAAAGCTTGGGAAAGATCTAACAGACTCAGCCTAATGTTGATGAAAATGACTGTTGCAGATAGTATTAAGACAACTCTCCATAAATCGAAAGTGCTAAAAAGTTTATGGAATTAGTGGAAGGGTGCTTTCAAACAGATAATAAGTCTTTTGTAGGGACATTAATGAGTACATTGACCACCATGAAGTTTGATGGGTTCACATATTATGCATGAACATGTCATTAAGATGACAAACATTACAGTAAGACTTAAGACCTTGGGAATGGTTGTGAATGAGAACTTCCTTGTTCAGTTTATTCTAAACTCATTACCATCTGAGTATGGCTCGTTCCAAATAAGCTATAATACCATGAAAGATAAATAGAATGTGCATGAATTGCATAATATGTTAATTCAGGAAGAAATGAGGCTTAAGAATCAAGGAAGTCACTCAGTTCATTATGTAAGCCACCAAGAGAATCACGGAGCTGAAAAGAAATTTATGAAGAAGCATGATAAAGGAAAATGGGCATTAAAGATCAATGATGACTCTTTGCAAATCTAGAATAAGGTATCAAAGGGCAATAGTTGCCAATTTTATGGGAAATCTAGACACTTCCAGAAGGATTGCCTAAAGCGTAATTCTTGGTTTGAAAAGAAATGTAAGCTTAATGCTCTTGTATATTTTGAATCAAACTTAACTGAAGTTCCCCATAATATATGGTGGATTTATTCTGGATGTACGACTCATGTTTCTAACACTATGCAGGGGTTCCTTACAATCCAAACCATAAGCCCAAATGAGAAGTTCATCTTCATGGGAAATAGAGTGAAAGATCCAGTGGAAGAAGTCGAGACTTATTGTTTAAAACTCGACACTGGACATTATTTAGATTTACTGGAAACTCTTTATGTAGCTAGTTTATCTAGGAATTTAGTTTTATTATCTAAACTTGATGTTACTAGATACTCTTCTAATTTTGGTAATGGATGTTTCAATTTATTTAAGCATAATCATCTCATTGGTACAGGTGTTCTTTGTGATGGTTTATTGATAACTGCTAAATAATTGTATTTTGATAATAGAAAATAAGGCAAAATTGTCTTTAAAAAAAATTATTTAGCAGTTATTTGCGCTTAAATATTAAAGAATTGATGTTTTGTTGAATTTTGGCTGTAGATATAAAAATTGGAGGTGTAACAAGCAAAAAAGCCAGAAAAATTGAAGAAACGAAGAAAATCTGAAGTAGGCCTAGCCCAATACGTGCGCTTAGCGCGCGTCACGCGCTAAGCGCGCCTACGAAGGCCCAAAGCCCACTTCAGTAGCTATAAATAGAGAGCCAGTCCAAGGAAAACAGAAGACACCACCACAGAACCCCCTCTCCTAGGGGTTTCATTTACTCTCTTTTTTTCTTTCACCCCCTTCTCATTGTAAAGCCCTCATGACCTTGAGTGGCCAATCCCCTAGCTAGGGCCTGGCAGGCCTAAAAAGCCAATGATATATGGAGCATTTCAAGAGTTATCAATAAAAAGATGATTTCCCTCCAGGTTCTTTTATTTACCGTTCTTTCTTATTTATCCTGTATCTCGGTCCTTATTTTCTGTTAGTCTTTAGTCCACTCGGGAGAGGGTAAAGCCTAATCAGGGGTAAGGAATGAATACTTGAATTTGTTTTAAGGGTTAGTCCACTCGGGGGAGGGTAACGCTTAATAGAACAATAAAAGGAAGAAATAATCGGGTTATCATTTAGAGGGTTACCTTCCAGGTTCTTTTATCTTCTTTTCTTTCTTATTTATCCTATATCTCAGTCCTTATTTTCTGTTAGTCTTTAGTCCACTCGGGAGAGAGTGAAGCCTAATTAGGGGTAAGGAATGAATACTTGAATCTGTTTTAAGGGTTAGTCCACTCGAGAGAGGGTAACTCTTAATAGAACAATAAAAGAAAGAAATCATAGGGTTAGCATTAACCCAATGTCCATGCTTTAGCAAACATCTAGAATTTAATCTTAATGCATCTTAGTTATTGAGTCTTTGCAAAGGGCATTTGGAAGATAGGTAATTAAGGTAGGCTTGTCATCATGAGGCTTCAGGGGCAGGTAGATGGATAGATGTGGGGCAGAATTAGTTCACTGGTATTGATAACAGACAAATCCTGAATCCATATATTTAGGCTGATTAGACTTGTTAGGTTTTAGCAAATTTATTATATAGATTTTATTCCCTATTTTATTGTTTGAAGTTTCTTTAATTTAGAAGTAGTTATTCCTTATTTTATTGTTTGGGTTTTCTTAGAAGTAGTTATTCTTATCTTTATCATATCTCAATTTAAATATTTTATCTTCTATTTTGATCTTTCAATCTTTTGTCTTTTTTCTTTTAAATCTTTATCTTATCTCCTATATTTTCTTATCTTTATTTTAAATTATTTATCTATTGCTTTTAAATTGGGTTTGCGTTAATCTAAATCTTTTATCTTTTCTTTATCTTATCTATTATCTTTCTTTATCTTTTATTTTAAATTTCTTATCTCTTGCTTGAAAAATTGGATTTGCATTAATCTAAGTACAAACAAAGTCCATGTGGATTCGACACTCGGACTTCCGAGTACTTTACTACTTGTGACAATTTGGTACACTTGCCAACGAGTTAACATTTATATAAATTGAAATTAAATGGTTTGTATGCTGAAACTATTTTAACTCTGTATCATAATGTTGGCACTAAACGTAGTTTAGTGTATGAACGATCTGTTTTATTATGGCATAAACGTTTAGATCACATTTCTAGAGAAAGGATAAAAAGATTAATAAAGAATGAAATTCTTCCTGGTCTAGATTTTACGGATCTAAATATTTGTGTGAATTGTATTAAGGAAAAACAAACAAAATATACAAAGAAATGAGCCACAAGAAGCACTCAGCTCCTTGAAATCATGCATACTAATATTTGTGGACCTTTTGATGTTAATTCTTTCGAAAAAGAAAAATATTTTATCACCTTTATTGATGATTATTCATGTTACGATTATGTCTACTTACTGCATGAGAAATCTTAGGTAGTGGATGCCTTAGAAATTTACTTGAATGAAGTAGAAAGGAAATTAGACAGAAAGATGAACGTTATTAGATCTGATAGAGATGGTGAGTATTACGGAAGATACGATGAAACTGGGCAACACCCAGGTCCATTTGCTAAACTTCTTCATAAACGTGGTATTTGTGCGTAATACGCAATGCCAGGTACACCACAACAAAATGGTATATTAGAAAGGCGCGATAGAACTTTAATGAATATGGTTAGGAGTATGTTAAGAAATTTAACTTTACACGTATCTTTGTGGATGTATGCCTTGGAAACGGTCATGTATTTGTTGAATAAGGTTCCTAGTAAGGTAGTTCCAAAGAAACCTTTTGAACTTTGGACAAATAGGACACCTAGTATAAGGCACCTGCATGTTTGGGGTTGCCAGGCATAAATAAGGATTTATAATCCGCAACAAAGAAAATTGGATGCAAAAACAATCAGTGGATATTTCATTGGTTATCCAGAAAAGTCAAAAGGGGTATATGTTTTATTATCCTAATCATAGTATGAGAATTGTCAAAACTGAAAATGTAAGGTTCATTGAAAATGGTGAAATCAGTGGGAGTAAAGTTTCACAAGATGTGGAAATTAAAGAAGTTAGAGTGCAAGTCCCTCTAGCTTGTGCCTTTAGCAATAAGGTGATTGCTCCTTTAGTTATTGTTCCAAACAATAATGAAGAAGAGCAACACAATAATGAGCTCATGATACATAATGAACCTATTGTGGAAGAACCACAAGAAGTAGCATTAAAGAGGTCTCAAAGACAAAGGAGACAACTATTTCGAAATGACTGGTATACCTACATGAAACAAAAATAGACTTAAGCATTAATGATAATAATCCAGTTTCATTTTCACAAGCTGTAAGTTATGATAATTCTAAGAAGTGGTTAAATGCCATGAAAGAAGATATAAATTCCATGGAACATAATGGTGTTTGGGACCTTGTAGAATTGCCAAAGAGTTGGTTGTAAGTGGGTCTTCAAGACTAAATGTGACTCTCATGGTAACTTTGAACATTACAAGGCTAGATTTGTTGCTAAGGGATTTACTCAAAAAGATGACATTGATTATAAAGAGACGTTTTCACTGGTCTTAAGAAAGAATTCTTTTAGGATTACCATGACATTAGTAGCCCATTATGACTTGGAGCTACATCAGATGGATGTGAAAACTGTCTTTCTTAATGGAGAATTAGAGGATAATGTTTATATGGACCAACCAATGGGGTTTTCATTTGAAGGAAAGGAACACATAGTTTGCAAATTAATGAAATCAATATACAGTCTTAAGCAAGCTTCTCGCCAATGGTATTTGAAGTCTAATGATACCATTGTTTCCTTTGGATTTAAGGAAAATACTGTTAATCAGTGTATATATCTGAAGGTCAGTGGGAGTAAGGTTATTTTTCTAATCCTGTATGTTGATGATATATTGCTTGCAACTAATGATCTTGGTCTTCTTCATGAGACTAAGAAATTTCTCTCTAGCAACTTTGAAGCGAAAGATATGGGTGAGGTAAGTTATGTGATAGGGATAGAATCCATAATAGATCACAAGGATTGTTAGGCTTATCTCAGAAAGCATATATCAATAAAGTACTAGAGAGATTCAGGATGGAAAAGTGTTCAGCATCACCTGTTCTAATTTAGAAAGGAGACAAATTTAGTCTCGCACAATGTCCTAGAAATGATATGGAATGAAAACAAATGGAAGCAATTTTGTATGCATTAGTTGTTGTTGCATCTACCATGAAAGATGAATTTATAGCATGTTTTGAGGTTACAATTCAGGCTAATTGGTTACAAAATTGAAGTATTTGTCGTGAAGGAAGAAGTTCAGAAACAAAGAATGTCAATAAAACATATTAGCACAAACCTTATGAAAGTTGACCCTTTGAGTAAAGGATTACCGCCCAAGACATTTATAAAACATGTTGAAAGTATGGGCATTATTGCTACTGATGATCATTAAGTGTAATTTATCTTATGTATTTCAATGACACTAAGCTCAATTATGATATGTTTCTGATTACTTGTTCTCTATGTTTGCATGCATGTTTGTGTTAGAGTAATGTTAATAGGTTTTGTCTTGAATAAAGACATTAAGTTGGACCAATTATGTGCTCCTAACTAATGATCATATAAGGAGAAGACTAATTTGTAATACATGGAAGTATATCGATTAAGTGATGTACAACCGCCATGACTTGAATTGGTTTCTATTCTTAATCATGAAATTATGACGTGTCCAATGTATAGAACAGTTTAGTCATTTTTTTAATGTGCATTATGTTAGTTTAATATATTTATTTATTTAATCCATAATGTTTAGTAATGTCACATGGACCAAGTGAGAGAATATTAGAATTAATATCTCATGTAAGAAGCATATGACTTATGTAAGGACTAATAAATAAATAATTAATAATTAAGGACTAAATTGTAATTGGATTAAATGGAAGAAATTTCTAAAAGTAATTTCTACTTGATGAGAGTAGTGGTTATAAAAGGGGATTAATATCCACTAGCATGAGAGAAAAAGGTCTCCTTTCTAACATAAAAGTGTTCTCTCTAATCTATAGTCATCACAAACATAGAGAGGCAAAAAGAATAGTCAAAGGAATGAAATCTTGTTTCTCTCCTCTGTCAAGAAAATCAAAATACACCGGATAGAAATCTTCCTATGAAGACATATACACATTATTTGTTTATTTATTATTTGTGAGAATCATAGGTTTCAAAATCATCTAAGAAATTCTTAAACATTTTACATCACATTCCAACATTAATCTACTGTTTCTGCAACTTCAGCTATGGTGATAAACTACAATCTCAACCACAATTTAAAACCTTGTTTATTACCTAATAATGGTTTTCATCATTTTCATCTGAACGGTAATTTCTATCAAATTACATTATGTATTTCTTAATTAATATTTATTTTTAAAAAATTTGACTTTTCATGTTATCCTTTATCTTAATTCGTTTAGAGTCAATTCGTGCAAAATAGTAATGTTGATTAAAGAAATTGAATTAACTTGTTCTGGTACTACATGGAGCCAACACCTTCCAAGAAACAGATATGTGTATTTAATTCAGATTATTTTGAAGAAATAACAAGTTCTTTTAACCAAATTTTGTAGTTTTTAAAAAACAAATTATTATTTCCTAAAATTTAAGTTATCCCATACAAACATCAAATTACATTTCTATCAAACATCGTTTTAGTTGCAATACTAAAAGATTGAAGTATAAACTTCTCCATGGCACAATTTACATTTTAAAAAATATATAAATACTGAATAGGTGCTTTTTTATTGTTAGATGAACCACAAGGACTACTAATGAAAAGAAGCACTATTGATCTTAACGAATTTCACCAGCACCATACTCAAAGTACAATATTGATTCTTATACAAAGAATATTGGCCGATCCATTTTGACAATTCACCTGAAGTGGAAGACTAGAATGTTACCATTTTAGCCTAATTCTTTATATAGCTTTTTTAAAATAATAATGCTAAATTTGGAGAAGGGATTTTGTAGATGGTGTTCATATTTTTTAAATAAATTAGAGAAACAAAAATCACAAGTCCTCAAATCATGTAATGTGTTAGTCAAATGGATCAATACGCAGGTCATGTTCACTTGCCATCATCATCCCAGTGCAAAGGCAAGATGGACACATAACCTACAAGACAGGTAAGATGATTAGTTATTAGTTAAAAACTTGCTAATTACGATTAAAATTAATTGGTTGCAAAATTACATTTGCACATGCAACAATAGTTATTATGTATGCAAATGAATACTACTTTTCTTTACCTAAAAAGGGAGGGGGGGATAGAGGGAGAGATGAGTATTAGGTTAATGTCTAATGTTACACCTACAATTGATGAATTAATTGGCAACCTAATATATTGCACAACCACATAGTTGGGTTAAAATAAAAATTCCACATATTTAGCAGGCTGAAATGAGCAAATGAATTAGAAGTGTCAACAGATTGTGTACCTTTCCTGCACCAGAGCAATTTGGACACCTTCTGGTTGTAGGAGCATGCAGAGGTCTGGCAGAAGCACTACATACTGAAATAGGATCAATGTTCAAGCACACGCCACTTGCAGAACACCGAGCACAGGCCAAGTACCCTATACATAGAATTTGGAACAAATTGTAAAGGACACAACTTTGACATAAGAATCAGCATAACCAAGACTGAATGTGAATATTCTATTTGATGAAACAATGAAAAATATTTGAACAAATAATACATGCACTGATAGTGTAAAGATCTTTTACACTCAAGCAATCGCAAACCGCTATGTATGATAAGTTTGTTGATCTTTACAATAACTACTTTAAATCATAACAACGATAATTTATGATTGATTGAAAGTGTAAACAATGCATGCCTGTTAAACTAAAAAATATTTCTGAATGCTTTCCAGTCATGTACAAGCTGAATTTATCCAAATTGATCAGCAAACTAACTCCATATGAAACTCTAACGATTAAAATTTACATACAATGAAAATAATTTCTTACCATATCATAAAAATGAAGAGTGCAATTAAACTTTCATCATAACCACCAAAACTTCCACTCTATTTGAACAGTATAAGTCTCAGAAACTACAGAAAGACAAAATGTGTCTAAAATGTGCATGATTGAGATATTGAGATATATTAAGAGAATGAAGATCTTCAAAGAGTAGGAACATACCAGTTCCATGACAATACTTGCACCTTTTTTTCTCTTGTTGCTCAACATTATTAGCCTCAATTAGCATCAGTACTGAAATCACACCAACAGCCCCACCTGAAAAGGATGCCACAATTGGGTCGACCTGACTGGATTCAGGAAACAAACAAATTGTAATCAGGTATTGATCAAGCAAGTCTGTTATTCGTCAACAGAACAGTTTCTTTCCAATGGAAATTGCTAATTAATAAAGCACACAATTCAAACAACAGTATACCTTAGTTGCAAAGGCAAATGCATGCTTCTTATGAAATCTTCATATGAGGTACCACCCAAACCTAATTTTAGCTCCAGCTGCCATAAACATAAAGATTGAGCATTTGATAAGAATATAGATTATGATCATGATCTACCAATGTACAGTTTTTTCACCTATATCCATAATGCTAGAAAGCTAAAGGAAACATAAATACTACCAAAGTGACTAAAAGGTCTTTTATCAGACCCCTTATTGGTAAATGCATGAATCAGGTGCTTCAATGTTTTTTATGCCTCCACTCTTAGGATTGCTCCTTTCATGGATCATTTCATCAAAGGTTACAATTTCAGCAATCTAGGTTTTATACTTCATGAGTAAATGCACCTTCTCATCAAATGAAGATCCTATACTTTATAAACTAACGATAGCATAAAGGGAAGTTGAGAGCCACTTAACTTTAATCATATGCTGCATTTCTCTTAGGAGGAAGTATCTTAAATTCAAGTAATCACTATATCAAAACTTAATTTGCCCCAAAAAATGCAAATTATCACAAGTTCACAACAAAAGATTGTTCCACAAGGTTTGATGATATTATTCATAGAATAGGAAACTATCAACCAGCATTGACCTAAATTTTCTATATTTATATAGATATCTCAATAACCTCATTCAATTTCTTCAATAGTAATGGCTTCTTCTGTCCTGGTTTACATATATAACCTTCAATCTCCTTCTTTTATCCAGTCTCAGAATATCCTTCCCAACTAAGAGAAAAGTAGCAGTCATGGAGCAGAGAAATGATTCTCGTGTAAAAGACAGAAGTATATTTTACTTTAATTTTTGTATACAATGCAAAAGGTAGAAGTCACAGCATTCAAATTAAATTAAGCATAGAAATACAGTATGACATTAGTATTAAAACATATACCAAATGGAGAGAATAAAAGGATCCATTGATTGGCATTCAAGTGATTTAACTGTAAGGTTTGACTATCTGCCATAGATTAAAAACGAATGAAAACACATAATGTAATAAAATTACCGTCGGCGCAATAAGCCCACCAAATACAATTATTGCAGATATGAATGACATGCTAGTCAGATAGAGCTTCTTCAAAGTCTTGGGCGTCTACTTCAATAGGAAAAGCACACAGTTAGTTGAAGATTAAAAAAAAATAAGGCCAAACGCACCAGCTTTATTTCAATTGCTTCAAGCATTTGATAGAGAAACAAAAGGAATTTAATAAGCACGACTCAAAAACCATGATGTTTCACACAAGTGATTTTACGACAATTGTGATAAACCTTGGTGTATAACCCTTTGCCAGGGGGTATTAAAATGTTCAGATTATAACATCAATAAGCTTCTTCAGTACTTCAAAACATTGGTATAATTTGTCACTTAACAGAATTACTTTACTATATGTTTCTCTCCAAACTCCACCTTTCCATAAGGGATGATTCAGTCAATACCTACAGCCTAATGAAAGCAATGTGTTCTGAGACTCACCACATGCGAAAGAAAAGGAATTGATGACGGAATATCCGGCATCTCATCTGGTTTCTCCTCTCCCTCTTCATTGACAACTTTTTGACCCCTTCTTGTGCGCTGCTGCACACGTAATCTCCTTACCTGCCATACTCAATACAATAACAACAACAAAATTCTTATCCCACTAAATGAGGTCGGCTACATGAATCACACAGGTATTCGACTCAATTAAAGACCAAATCTTCATAGATAGGCAAATTGGCACTATTCCAAAAACTAACAACTAACATTGGTTGATCAAAAGGGGGGTTTAAGGGATGAAGGAAGAAGGGAGAGGAGAGGTCGTGGGTTCGAATCCCACACTAACATTCTAAAATAAACAAACAACTAACATTGGTACGCCATTATTATAAGCTAACCTCTTCCATGAGAAGAAAGATCTTATTGCGCCTGCTCTTTATGTTGTCTTGAATTTCCTGCAGCTGCATCTGCACAAAATCCTCAATCGTCTCTGGCCCCTCAATAATGCAAAAGTTGCTGCCAAAAACAAAATAATAATAAAAAATGTACTTTTTGCTCAAACCAATGCCAAAATTCCACATTTCAACCAACCCATTAGCCAAAAAAGAATAAGTAAACAAAAACCAACGAAAAACGCAAACCTTGGTGTGTTGTCACTGGAGCCTGCATCCTTTAAAGAAGAGAAAACAGTTATGCGTGGCTGCAACTGCAAGAGGTTCGTGGCTTTGGAAAAAGTGAATTGCTTGGTGTTTCCTTTGAAGAGGGCATAGAAAATAGAGTTCTTGGAGGAGGGTGAGGGAGAAGGAGGAATAGTGGAGGAAAGAAAATGAGAGAAGAAAGAAAAAGTGGTCATTGTTTTGAGTTTGAGTTTGAGTTCATAGAATAATGGAAGAAGAAGTTAAAGTTGTTAATGTGGGTTGAGAGTTGGAAAGTGTTTATGAATTAAGGGTGGCAAAATGATAGAGAGTTCCACCAAACTAGAGTTCTTGCGGTTTTACAGTGTTTGGATGATGAGTCTACGTGGGAGTGGGAAGTAGCTTACTAGCTAGCTTCTAAATCTAATCTATTATAGATTTGTGAAAGAAAAAAAATCGATGAGAAATACTAGGAAGCATAGAAATATTTAATTAAATTTTTAATGATAAAATGTTTTTTCATTATAACTTAAGTAACTACTCTCTTTACCCCAAAATAACTAATAGTAAGATTTTTTTTATAGAGACCAAGAAAATATTTTAAGATAATTAACATTTATTAGGGAATAATTTTATTAAAATATCTTTATTTTTTCTCTTAATTTTAATAAATGTATTATTAAATCTTACAAAATAATATTATTTATTAAAGACAAAATTATAATTAATATTTAAATATCTTATCGAAAAGTAAAAGCATCATGTCATTTGAATTTTTTTATAAAAAAAAATTAAAACTACAATCATCTTGAAACAAAGGAAATACAAAATTAAACTTAAATTTAACGATGATTCACTAAATTTTATACATTGTTAAATCACAAATTCAATCACAAATTATTGTTGATATAATTTTTAAGTTAATTTTATAAAAATCAACAAAGTTTATTATAAACTATGATTATTTTTTTTGTTGAATGGCAGTGTAATACATAGTTCTTTTTCTCATTAAATTTTTAATTAAAAGCTATTGTTTACCTAACTTTTTTTCCTATTTAATCCCACAGTTGAATATTTTGAATACAAAATATAACATTTGTTTTACGAGAAATGCTAGAAATATATTATTTTAAGCAAATTCTCTTTTATTATTTGATATTTATTAAAAATTATGATGGCCGACATTATCTCATTTATTTGCTACCAGACTCAAAGCATGTTTTCTTAATCTTTAGGCCAAAAATACGAAGACTAATGACATTTTTGTCTACACAAACATTTTATTTCAAATTTCCCCATAATAACTTGGACACTTTCTTCAATATCTAGGGGAGGTTCAAGGACTTGAGAGGCTTAAAATAAATTTAAGAATAAAATTTTTTATTTACTCACAAAATAGTTTATTAAAATTATTATTATTTTATTTAAAATTAATTTTTTGAGCTTTTTGTCATACAAAATTATTGATTAAATTATCGTAATTAATTTCATTTAATATTTCTTTTTTAATAGACAATAATGTCAATCCGTTCAATTTTGTTGAGACATTGTTGATCTTAAGTAAGTTTTTATTATTTTTAGTTTTGAAAAACTCATTTAAACTGAAACGATTGGTCTAGTTAATATTATTGTATTCATTGGCTTGGATCATATATATTTTCAAAAATAGAATCATCTAGTCTCTGAATTTCCTCCTCGTTATCATGAGTTGGAGAATCAGAATTATAATTATCCTCGTCACTAACTACTTCTTTATTGTTGCTTTCACCTATATCTAAATTGCTATCATGTTCATTCAAAATCAAATAACACCCACTTATATTTTCTAATTCATTTTCCTCATCTATTTTTATAAATTTATCCATAGCTCCTTTTTGTAATGCAATTAAAGCTTCAACTCTTCTCTTTTTTTAAAGTTTTGAATAACTTAATTCATATTTTCTAGTTGAGATACGTATTATATATATTTTTGTATGAAATTAAAAATTATAATATATAAAACACTATAAAGATGAGTATATAAAATAAGAATGAGCTAAAACAATAAAACCTAATTTTGGTTGTCAAGAAAATGAACTTGATCGTAGTATCTTGAAGTCTCAAGTCTCTTTCTCTTCTTTTGTAAGTGCTTAAACTTAATTTCCAAATTTTAACTTTTTTGTTAAACCTGCATAAATTATTTTGAGATTAATCATTATTCATTAATAAAACAATAAAAAATAAACTTATTTTGATATCAATCTCGCAATTCATCAGGATTTGGGATAGAAGCTTAATAATATATATAAAACTTGTCATTTGTTGATACACTAATGAGACTATTAGTGTATGTATAAGATTTTAGATTATTAAATCAACACTTTTCAATAGAAAAGATAATTATAATTTGATAAAGGAACATGTAAGTATGTAAGAATTATCAACAAAAGAAAATTTGAGAAAATAAAAAATACAGTTTTATTTTTGGCTTTTACCTGATATTGACACACTCAAAAGGAAAAAATATCAATTGTTTCCCTACCCTCCAAATAGAAACACATACACATAAGAGATGAGAATAAAATAAACATGGAAGAGTTATTGACTAATGTGTTAAAACAAAATAATAATCAAGTAAACTAAAGAAGTAGGTGAAAAAAAGTATGAGAGACTAAGAAATAAAAGATTTTGGATTTCTTTAACCATTAATTATTAAATTTATTTTTTCTAAACAAAGCTAAGATATTGGTGAAGAATTGTTTACTCATTAATTATTACTTATAGTACCAATAAAAAGATTAATAATTACTTATAATATTTTAATTAAAATTTGTTTTCAAATATAATTTTACAATAAAAAAAATTTTGAGATATATTAGTACTAAAAAAAAAATTTTTTTTTTAGACCTAAAGCCTTTGATTGGATTGCTTGGACCTTAAGCCCGACCCTGCCATTTACCCGTGGTAACTTTTACTTTTGCATGTGTACTAGCGATCTTCCCAACTTGTAGGAAGAATGTGAGGTAAAATGATAAGTCCATGTGAACACAAAATGTTATTTACATTTATTTAACACACTCTTTGACACCTTTTTTATTATTAATTTATTTCTTTATAAACACCAATTTAGTTTTCTTATCAATAGGTCACTTTCTGAAGTACTGACTTTTAAAAAAATAGAAAAGTAATACGTAATAATAAAGTATTTAAAAAAGCATGCATTTCATATATGTAATGTAAATGTAAATATTATTTCTCATGTACAAAACAGAACTGAAGTTAGAGATTCCAGACATCTCTTGACACTTAGACAGTTTAAACGAACATTGATCTCTTCAGTGAGTAAACATAATATTGGATGAATGAATTTGAATAAATATATATACATCAAATTCATACTTCATGTTAACATTTTGGTTCAAAAGTCAAAACCTTACAATTACAAGGACGTTAGAAACAAACAAAATATTCACAATCTGGCGATTTCAACTGACTTCTGAAGAGCTTGAAGAAGGCTTCTCATAATTCTGGGCTCACCTGGTGGTGCCTTATCCTTCAAGGGACCATTTCTAATGGCACGGAAAATTGGAGCAGAGTTTTCAGTTGGTGGAAAAACCAAGCAATCAATATACACAAGAACTTCAGTTTTCCCATCCCCAATGGTGATAAAACCCAATCTAGCTCCACCAGGTATTTTGTCCACCTGTTTATTCAAAATGAGGATTATTACACACTTCAAGAACAACTGAACCAACATCATCTTATCATAGTGGTTACTATCTGAGTCATAAATAACCTACAAGCAACTATAATTTAAAATCACCATGTTCTGATTCTGAACAAACAATATTATAACAATGATTAAATCACTTTGATGTTGCTCAAGAAGACCAAACGTAACAAAGTCATTAGCCATGAACACAAGGGACTTCAAGCACAATTTAGTAGAGTTGTGTTTTACGAGTTGAGACTACCAAATCAAAAGCCAGAGCAATAGCTAGGACTAACAGTGAGAATGAACTAAACATCTTTAGTTTATATACATTATCTGTGTAAAACATCTTTATACAAAACATACTTCATTGACACGTCATAATGAATAGAATGACGTGATAAAGTAATAAAAATCTTATTGAATAATTGTGCTGTGTGAAGATGTTTTGCACTGGCAATATTTATAAAATTATAACTCTTATCTTTATTTTCCCAAGAGATTTCTAACAAAAATTGTTGTCTATGACTCAAAATCTATTGTTCGGTCTGATGAGGATCGTCTGTTGTTATCAAACTAAGGCTTAGTCAGATGGAACAATTTGTTTCATTAATTTGATACGCATCAGACTATTGAGTGTTTTCTGTTAGGCTTATGTTGTTGAGTCTTAGTGATTTGGAGCCTATAAATAGAGGTCACGGGATCTGTGTAAGGGTAACTAACTATAATCATTGTGAGAGGTACTGAGATTTTTGTGAGAAACATATGAGAGGAAACACTGGGCACGTAAGGGAAGAGAGAGATAACAGAGTGTGAGACTTGTGTTCTTGTAGAGAGTTCTTCTTGAACCAAAGGGAGCAGAACCAAGGGGGTTCTCTGTTTTATCTCGTTAATTCTGTTTCATAGTGGAGCTGCTCCTTCCCGTGGATGTAGGCTATATTGGCTTAACCACATAATTGTGTTGTGTTCTCATTTTACGTTCTTGCTTTGTTTTTTGCATTTTCTTCCTTGCTGCATGTTCCGAGTTTATTGGTTTTGGTTTAGTTTTGTGCTTTCTTGGTACTTTTGTTTCTTTCTGCTTATTGGTAATTAGAACCAACAAGTGGAGCGGTCTGTGGGGAAGAAATCAAAAATGGTGAACCGTGGGTACCAAGTACATTATCTAGAAGTTTTCTGGAAACAACGATTTCAGGTTATGGAGGATCAAGATGCAAGCCATCTTGGTACAACAAGGATTGGTAGAAGCTTTGAAGGGGGAGACACGCATGTCTCCCACTCTATCGCAAAAGGAGAAGAACAATAAGATCGACAAGGCAAGAAGTGTCATAATCTCGTGTCTTGATGATAAGGCACTGAGGGAAGTCGCAAGAGAAAAGACTGCTGCTGCAATGTGGGTCAAGCTGGAATCTTTGAATATGACAAAGAGCTTGGTGAACAGGCTTTGTTTGAAGCAACAACTGTATTCTTTCAAGTTGACAAAATCAAGATCAATAACAGAGCAGCTTGCAGATTTTAACAAGATTCTTGATGACTTGGAAAATATTGAAGTAAAACATGATGATGAGGACAAGGCCCTCCTCCTTCTCAATGCTTTGCCAAAGTCTTTTGAGCATTTCAAGGATGCTCTTCTATACAGGAGGGATCAAACCATTACTTTGGAAGAGGTTCAAAACTCAATTCGGACTTAGGAGCTCCAAAAGCTCCAAGAGCCAAAGCCATGTGATAATGGAGAAGGATTGAATATCTCAAGAGGAAGGAGCGAGAAGAGAGGACCAAAAATGGAAGAAGTCCAGATCAAAATCAAGGAGTAAGTCGAAGCCAAAGTGCTTCAACGGTCATAAAAACGATTATGAGAGTGTAGGGATCTTGGTGGCATCAACTTCAGAAACACAGAGGAATTGGGTCATGGATTCAAGATGTACATACCATGTGTCCTATAAAGGATTTCTTTGAGACCTTAGAACTAAAAGAAGGAGGAGTAGTACTCCTTAGGAACAACAAATCATACAGAGTACATGACATGGGTACTGTCAGACTGAAGATGTTTGATGACCAGGAGATGTTGTTGCAAGATGTGAAGTATGTTCTTGAGCTTAAAAGGAATCTTTTGTCAATAAGCATGTTTGATAATTTGGGATACTCTACCAAAATAGAACATGGTCTGATTAAGATTTCGAATGGAGCCTTAATTGTTGCTGAGGGTGTTAAAAGGAAAGGTCTGTATATTCTGGATGGCTCAACTGCTATTGCTCACGCATCTGTAGCTAGTCAGATGTTACAGGATAAAACTAAATAGTGGCATCTAAGACTAGGGCATATTAGTGAAAGAGGTTTGGTTGAACTGGAAAAACAGAATCTGCTAAGCGGTGATAAATTGGATAAACTAGAATTTTGTGAGCATTGTATATTGGGTAAGTCTCATAGAGTGAAGTTTGGGACTAGTATGCATGTCTCTAGTAGGCCCTTTGAGTATGTTCATTCAGACTTATGGGGTCCTTCAAGGGTGATGACTCATAGAGGGGGTTCCTATCTCACCATTATTGATGATTTCTCTAGATGAGTGCGGATTTATATCTTGAAGAATAAGTCTGAGACATTTCAAAGGTTCAAGGAGTGCACACACTTGTGGAAAATCAGCAGGGAACCAAATTGAAAGTTTTGAGGATTGACAATGGGCTGGAATTGTTTTCAGAACAGTTTAATGAGTTTTGCAGGAAACAGGAAATTAAGAGGCATAAGACTGTAGCAGGAACTCCTCAACAAAATGGTCTGGCTGAGAGAATGAACAAGACTATTTTGAAACGAGTGGGGTGCATGCTTTTAGAATCAGGTCTGCCTAAGAGTTTTTAGGGTGAAGCTGCAAATACTGCAGTGTATCTGATAAACAGATGTCTCTGGACTCTAAGACACCTATGGAAGTGTGGAGTGGGAAACCGGCAGACTGATCCAACTTGAGAGTGTTTGGTGCTTTGGCATTTGAACATGTCAAACAAGACAAACTGGAGGCTCGGCCTGTGAAGTGTATCTTTATTGGATACGCAAACGGAGTCAAGGGTTATAAGTTGTGGAAGCTGGATCCTAGAGACTCAAGATGCTTTATCAGCAGGGATGTCACATTTGATGAAACTGGAATGAGAATGAGGTGCAAAAACCTGGAAGGGAGCAAGCAGAAAGCCTAGTTTGAGGTGGAGCTCCTACTCATGATTCAAGAGATGATCGTCTTATAAGATCAGGTGAAGCGGGTCAGGTACCAACAACAGACTCAAGAAGAACAGACCAAACCATAACAGACTCTGATTATCAACTAACCAGGGATAGGGAAAAGCAGATTATAAAACCTACATAGAGGTATGGATATGCAGACCTCATTTGTTATGCTGTTAGTGTGGCTGAAGAAATTCAAGACTCAGAACCGAGGAACTTCAAGGAGGCTATAGAAGGCAAAGAAAGTCAGTACTGGTTACAAGTCATGAATGAAGAAATGCAGTCCTTTGTGAATCTACCTAAAAATCAGAGAGTAGTTGGATGCAAGTGGGTCTTCAAGTAAAAGGAAGACATTCCAGGTGTGGAGAAGGCAAGGTACAAGGCAAGACTTGTGGCTAAGGGGTTTACACAAGTGGAGGGAGTTAACTACAATGAAATTTTCTCACCTGTGGTAAAACACTGTTCTATAAGGATCTTGATGACAATTGTAAATCAGTATGATCTGGAGTTGCAACAATTGGATGTCAAGACAACTTTCTTACATGGAGACTCGAGGAGACCATCTATATGCTGTATGCAACAACCTAAGGGGTTTGCAGAAGATCAGACGAAGGTATGTCTCTTGAAGAAATCATTGTATGGCTTGAAACAGAGCCTGTGTCAGTTGTATAAAAAGTTTAATGACTTTCTTCTGAGGATAGGTTTTCTAAGGAGTAGTTATGATAGTTGTGTCGACATCTTGAGAAGAGAAGAACAATGTATCATTTTCTTGCTCCTGTATGTAGATTATATTCTTATAGCTAGCTCAAACAAGGATGAGATTAGTATGCTCAAGGAGAGATTAAGTTCAGAATTTGAGATGAAGGACCTTGGTACTACAAGGAGGATTAAAAAAAACTTCGTACCCCATTGCCCGGAGGCTCTTCGCTATGCGAAGGTATGGGGGAGGGATATTGTACGCAGCCTTACCCTTACATATGCAAAGAGGCTGTTTCCGGATTCGAACCCATGACCAACAAGTCACCAAGGCACAACTTTACCGCTGCACCAGGGCTCGCCCTCACTACAAGGAGGATTCTTGGGATGAATATTGTTAGAGATCAAATGAAGGGAGAATTGTTCTTATCTCAGCAAGGCTATTTGAAGAAGATAGTGAAAAGGTTTAGGATGCATCAATCTAAACCTGTAAGCACACCTTTAGGACATCACACTAAGCTCTCAATTACTCAAGCTCCTAATACTGAAGAGGAAAGGAGGAAGATGGATATTATTCCAAATGCTAGTGGAGTAGGAAGCATCATGTATTGCATGGTCTGTAGTAGGCTAGACTTGGCCCATGTTGTTAGCATTGTAAGCAGGTTTATGGCAGATTCAAGTCAAGCTCATTGGGAGGCTTTGAAGTGGGTATAGAGGTATGTGAATGGATCTCTGGAATCTCTGGTCTGAAGTACAAGAAGGCAGCTCAAGATGGAGATGCTATTATGGGGTATGTTGATGCAGACTATGTAGGGAATGTGGATATTGGGAAGCCCTTATCTGGATATGTATTTACAATGTTTGGGACTGCTATTTGCTGGAAAGCAAACTTACAGCCTGTGGTAGCTCTATCTACAACTAAATCAAAGTATATTGCTCTTGCAAAAGGAGTGAAGGAAGCTCTATGGTTAAAAGGAATGATTGGTGAACTGGGAATTGTACAAAACTGTGTGACAATTCACTATGACAGCCAAAGTGTTATACACCTTGCAAATCATCATATTTACCATGAGAGGACGAAGCATATTGATGTAAGGCTTCACTTCATAAGAGATGTGGTTGAATCTGAAGACAATCCCACTGATGTGTTCACAAAGTCTCTACCAAGGTCAAAGTTCAAGCATTGCTTGGACTTGATTAATTTCTCTTGAAGCATAGTTTCAGAAGCGGGAGAGCAGCGCTATGGTGGAAGGAATCGTTTGTCTAAGATTTGGAGTCAAGGGGGAGAATTGTTGTATGTGACTCAAAATCTATTGTTCAGTCTAATGGACGTTCGGTCTGATGAGGATTGTTTGTTGTGATCAAACTGAGGACAGTCTGACGCTCAGTCAGATAGAACAATTTGTTTCATTAATCTGATACACATCAGACTGTTGAGTGTTTTCTGTTAGGTTTATGTTGTTGAGTCTTAGTGATTTGGAGCCTATAAATAAAGGTCACGGGATCTCTGTGTAAGGGTAACTAACTATAATCATTGTGAGAGGTACAGAGATTGTTGTGAGAAACATACAAGAGGAAACACTGGGCACGTAAGGGAAGAGAGAGATAACAGAGTGTGAGACTTGGGTTCTTGGAGAGAGTTCTTCTTGAACCAAAGGGGGCAGAACCAAGGGGGTTCTCTGTTTCATAGTGGAGTTGCTCCTTCCCGTGGATGTAGGCCATATTGGTTGAACCATGTAATTGTGTTGTGTTCTCATTTTACATTCTTGCTTTTGTTTTTGCATTTTCTTCCTTGTTGCATGTTCCAGATTTATAGGTTTTGGTTTAGTTCTGTGCTCTCTTGGTAGTTTTTGTTTCTTTCTACTTATTGGTAATTAGAACCAACAAGAATGATGTAAAATTACATGACTGAGCATGCCCAGCAGTGAATAATGAGACACAAAAAAGCATACTTAAATATGTAGACAGAAAGCAACATTTACATAAAGTGGTAAAACTGAAGCAGAAATTAAATGACACAATGCACCATAGGAACTAGGCAAATTTTACAGATCGAGAAGTGTATGCATATTCTAGGCCTCTCCTTGTGATAAAGAACATACACACACCTAGTCAAACTACACAGTAACACAGGATAAAATAAATATTTATGGGATTATAAACAGCTCAGAAACATGATACAAATAAATGGCATAGATTATTATAGAATAATGCTTGTTGTACTGCTTAAGTTTAGCATATGACCACATGTGAAGTGAGGGAAATGATTTAAAACAGGAATTATGTTTCAAAAAAGTTTTCCCAAAAAATATTAAAAAATGATCATTTTAAAATAAGCCAATAATGAAATGCACTAAGAAAGAGCATAATACCTTGAGAGGCACAGGAAGGGGCAGATTGGCTCCCTGGCAAAGGCTGTTTGCCCACTGTCATAACACAATCACAAGCCAAGGGAAGGGAAAAAAACATATAAACCAAACAGTAATTATAACAAATTAAATACCAAAAAAAATTCAATAATAATTCATCCAGCAACTAATACGGTGCTACATTAATATTCAATTTTTTCCTGGGTGAGAGGCCACGAATGTCTCCTATAGACCCACTAAATTGGAGACTAATCCGCTCACCGTGCGTGGTTAGTATTGGCCTAATAGAAGAATCAAACATAATTCTTCCGCTATATAGATTGCCCCCGACATGTGAACACAGCAGAGCATTACACCAGCCAATCCTCTTATGGATTACATTTGAATTAATTAAAAGGTTTAATATCTTTATAAATCCTTGTTACAAATTTTCATTTTAGTTTTGAAAAAAAAGATTATTAATTTTCACACTTAAAATTTAAAACTGAAAATAGTCTACAATACTATCTATTAATGACGTGATAAATATTCTTATTTTATAATAAGCATATTTAGATACAGGAATCATTTTAAAAAAATAATAAATTTATCAAAACTAAAACAAATAAAGAAAAATTGAAGGATTAAGACAAATAATTGATCATATTTTACATGCAATAAAAACATATTTAAACCTTAATTAACATTCAATTATATTTTACATTATTGAAAAAGAATGGAATCACATGTGTTGTTTGGTTAACTACCTGAAAGAGCAAGGAATCGAATCTCTGAAGGTCGGTGTCCAAAGGCAGCTTCATCGTGCCTAATGACACTCCGTCGTCGGTGAGGCCACCGTTCCCCGCCGAAGCTTTGGGTAACGGCGCCGCCGCCAGATGAATTGAATTGCGAAGTTTTGAAAAGGAGTGGCTGTTGCTGTAAACAGGAACGAGAGAGTGGGGAGATAGCGGAACGTGGAAATTCGCTCCACTCACCCTCGGGTACACACTCTGCATTGTACTACTACTACTTGCCATCATCACCATGCCTCTTCCTCAAAAATAAAAAAACTCTGGGAAAGGTGAAATGAGCAGCTACTGCTAGCTAGTTTTGTAAAAGTACTATATTAATTATTAAATATTTATTTATTTTTATCCAGTGGTGGTGGTGGATAATGCTTCGTTTCATTCATTTTGTCCTCCGGTTTCAGCCATATGATACTTTTTTAAGAAAAAATAAATTCTCGTAAGAAAATTTTAGTTTTAAAAGAATTATAGATAAATACTAGTTATATAGTTACAGTGATACACGCTAATTTCCAGAATGGTTAGCACTTACCAATAAAAACAAAAAAGTAAATAGGTACTTGTGTCCCTTAATGACTAATTTTCTGACAATAAATGTACCAGGAAAATAGAAACATAAAAATATAAAATTTAGTCTCTCGAAATATAAAAAGTGCAACAAATATATTTAACTTTAGTCAATTATCATTAATAAAGTCGTTTACGTGACACAAAAGAACAAATATATCACTGAAATTATAGTCAACCTGGATTATCAGCATATGAGCATATTTGTCATAATATTTTTTTGATTTTTTATCTTTTCACTCTGCTTACAAATACACCCCTAAAAGATGACAATACAACATTTAGTCCCAAAAGTGCGACAAATATATCTAAATGTTAATAATAAATTATAACTAATGATTATTATTATTATTGTTGTTGCTATTATTATTATTATTTGTTTATAATTTAGTGTTCATATTTGTTTAGTACTTATGTAATATATTTTTTAATTTGTCTTTTAATATATATATTTTTATTATTTTGATTTCCTTGTCAAACCTTAATTTTTACGGTTAAAAAAAATTATCTTATATCTTATAATTTTATCAAATTTTTACTAAATTTCTCATTTTTAATCTTTAAAATTATTTCATATTCCAATTTCAACTTAAGTAACCTTATATTTAGATTGAAAATAATATGTTAAGAGTTTTGAGTAGAAAAAACACAATCGGCTGCTAGACCAAATTTATTTATTTTAGAAAAAAAAAACATTTAATCAACTAATTTTTTTAAAAAAAAGTCTCACAAAATTTAATCAATTGAGTTATCATTTTAAAAAATAAAAGTCTTTTATTTCTTGAAATTTTTTGTTTCTTCAATTAATTATTAATCTTTATTATGTGTTCTTCCATAATATGTCAAATGGAATGCAAGGTCGCTGCAGTCTTTAAATCAGCGAGACATACAACTCTACGTTCCGCAAGAAATCTCTGTACTAGTTTTGTTTTTTAAGTTAACATATGTATTAGTTTGAGTATTATTATATTTTTTATTTAAATTTATTTGGGTTCTTTATTTGTTATTAATTGTTTTTCATTTCATTCATATTATATATAATAAGTGTTGTCTCGAGTGAAAGCACGAAAGGTTTATCCAGGGGATTCTTTCATATTTGAGGCATATATATACATTTTATTGATTAAGAAAAAAGACTTATAATTTCACTTTAATTCTATCTAGTTTAAATTTTTTGAGACTTTTTTTTTAAAAAAAATAGTTGATTATATTGTTTTTTAAAAATAAATAAATAAATTTATTCATGCGGCTCATTGTGTTTTGTCTACTCGAAACACTTGACATATTAATTTCAATTTAAATATTAGAGTACTTAAGTTGGAATTGGGATATAAAATAATTTTGAAGATTAAAAGTGAGAAATTTAGTAAAAATTTGATAAAATTATAAAATATAAGATAAAGTTTTTTTAACAGTAAAGATTAAGGTTTGACGAGGAAATCAAAATAATAATAATATATATTAAAAAAAATTCAAAAATATATTACATAAGTACTAAACGAATAACAGTAAATTACAAACACATAATAATAATAATAATAATAATAATAATAATAATAATAATAATAAGTTACAATCTATTATTAATGTCCGGATATATTTGTATATTTTTTATATTTTCAGAGATTAAATTTTATATTTTCATCTTTCAAGGACGCATTTGTCAGCAAAGTCGGAAGACGAAAAGTAAAAAAAAAAAATATGACAAATATGTACTGGCAATCCACATTGACAATCATTTTAGTAACAAATTTGTTCTTCTGTGCCACATAGGCGACTTTATTAACTTAATGGAAGGAAGTTAACGGTAGAATATATTTGTTGTACTTTTTATACTTAAGGATTAAATTTTGTATTTTCATCTTTCAGGAGTGTATTTATCAACAAATTACATATTGAGAGACAAAAATGACTATTTACCAAAAAAAAAAACATATGTAAAAATTTAATTTCCGAAACAGTGATATTTTATTCCGAAAATCAATTTTCATAATGTGTTGTAACGGTTGATGAACATACCTTAACTCTGTTTTTTTTATTTGGCTTCAATAAAACTTTCATAATCTTATTTTGTTGGATTTGTTTTCCTCTATTTTAAATCATAAATATTTTGTTTTCTTGTATCAGAAAATTCACAATTTTTATCCGATACTCAATTTTATCTATATTTTATTTCATTCATTTAAAAATATTTGATCATATGTAGTTATTAACTTATTATACTAGAAAACATTAAGGATTTTCAATTATATCTTCCCAAAAATAAAGTAGGTCATCGCTGAATAAAAGAATGATAATGATGTGCCCAAACAAAAACATTGTAATATTAGAAGCCAATGACAAATTAAGAAGCTATGAAAGAATAATGCGAGTGGACGAAATCCGTTACATCACTTAAATGAAACGATATTCTATTACAATTAAGAAAAAGCTTTAGAACTAAATAGATACAATTTATAGATTTTTTACCATGCTCACAGAGGACAAGATTAATCACTTACAAAATCACACTTAAAAAGAGAGGAAAAGGATATGGCCATCTTACTCAAAAGAAAAAAAAAATAGAAATGTTAACAACACACTCAAAAGAAAAAAATAAATAAAAATGTTAACAACACACTCTAGCCCACTCTTTAAGTATTACTATTAACTAAAATTTACTGAAAGTTAATAAATTTTATAAATCACTTCTTATTTTATAAGTTTCTCATTATTTTTTAATTTTTAATGAATGTTAATTAACAATAAAAAGTGTTAGGGAGAGAGGGTATTGCTAACTCCTCTGAAAGAAAAGCCCTCCATATTGTCATGTAAATCCGACACCATTTCTAACAACTGAATAATGCTATATTGCTACTCACGCCTGTTTCATTCCAACCACAAATATCACTCATGCACAAGATTAAATAGATTTATGTAATTTATTAAATCAAAAGCTTGTGCAAAGTCAAAAACAACATTCTCTCCTGTGCTTTTAAATCCTTTGTGACTATATACAACAACATCAGAGAGCAAGAGAAAGAGATATCGCAACGCAACAGCAGCAAAATAAAAAATAAAAATGCGGATAGGTAACCTTTTACTTTGTTTAAAATTTGTACAAAATCGGCCAGAAAGAAAAACACATCTTTTACAACATAATCTGAAAGCTCTTTTACAAAACAAGAGCTGCGACCTGTGTTTGCCATACCCTAGAAGCCCCTGTAAGGGCTGTAAACACCCATGAAAGAGTACTTTATCTATGCTCTGCAGAACTCATTGATTAATCCTCTATGAGGTGGAACATGCTTCCAGTTTAGGAAGCAAACTTCGCCATGCGTCTGCAATACCATTTGCTAGACGTGCCTGACCTTTGGCAAATTCATGGAAAGCAATCCCCATATCTAATGTTTTCTGTTCCTGAAAACGACCCATCTCTTCATTCATTAGTTTCACAATCATCTCAAATGTCTTCGTCGCCTGTTCACTCTCTGCCTTCAACTGCATGGCAAAATCATGCCAGTCAGTCCAGCCAAACAAATTGCAAATATTTTTTTTTTATCAGCAAAGATAATTATATATATATATAGAAGTACCAGAGGTACAAAGATTACAAGTAAGGGTTGTCAAGCAAATGGTTCCAAATCAGAGTAGAGACAGTCTGAAAGGGAACCAAACTGAGTAATTGACCATGAATTGACAGCCAGATACATAATATATCCTATCCAAAGCATACTCTAAGATTAGAGGACCATTGATTATAATGTATTACAAAATGTGGCTCAAAATTTCTGAGCCAAGACCACAACAGAAACAGTGAAGGTTAATATTTAAGCAAACTTGCCTCTTTATATTCATGCTCAGCTTCTGCAACTTTATCAGATCGAATCAGCATGAGCTTGTCACTGCATTGCAAATAATAATAAAGAACATATATATCAGAATATATGACACCAAGAAGTCTTCTAGTGAGGCTTATTTGCATTCACATATGCAGACAAGAGGTTTTGTTCAGGAAAGGGACCTTACGCAATAGTTCATGAATGTTAATTCAGCCATGGAATTGTTACATGAAAAGGAATTATTCTGACAGAGAAATTAAATTTGGCAAATAATAAAAACAGAGAACCAGGAGTATACAGATTAATCTCCTTTAGCTTCATTGTTTCAGCCAGTTCACATTGTCTTCTGAAGGCATTGGCCCTCTCTGCTATTGTTGCCTGTTTCAGAATGTGAAACAAGAGCATTAGATTGAAAGGGAAAAAAAAGGGTATAGAAATCCATTTTACACCATTCTTGGAGCTCAGTTGGAGGAGCAGAAATGGTGGGGTTCCCATATCTAAACAATTGTTTTACAAAAGCAGCTGGGATATATAGTTCATGTAAAAAAACACATAATTTTTAATTAAGTTAGACAAATTAGTCATTAAATAATGAAAGAAAACAAGACCAGGACTACCTTAATAGATTGTACCGCACGGACATAATCTTTCAAAGGTTCTTCAAAATTCATCAAGAGCTGATGAGCCTGCTCAACATAGCCATAGTAGGATAGTTTGTTTTCAGCTTTCATCCCTCAACAACATGTATATAGCATCATGCAAGCGCACATGAATAACCAGTGAAATAATGTGCAACAGCAAACACATCAGAATTACCTCCTTTTGCAACTTGGCTGATAAAATCTCTGACTTCATCCCAAGTTCAGAGAATGCTTTTCCAAGAGCATTTCCTTCAGAAGCACCTAGAAGTTTTACTGCTTTTCCAAAATCAGACAGTGATTGCCCCAACTCTGCATGAACATTGTGAATTATGAATTGATCTTGCCAGAAGAGTGGACAAAATGTATAAAAAGAGCACACAACTGTAAAACAGAAAGGACAATAGATACAGAAGACAATAATAAGAACCAAACAAAAATCTTAATTCAATCATACCTCTGTGCCTCTTCACAAGACGGTATGCATGCTTTTGAGCTTCAGCCAAGTGGTTTTCAAGCTCAAAGATGTAATGTTTCATTTTTTCATACTCAGGATTTGATTCTTCTACTGGCTTCTCTTTCCCAAGGACAACATCACTGACTTTAGATTGCACATCCTGTCAAAATTCATATAAACAACGAATAAGAAACCTGGATGGACAGCACACTCAACCAGATAGGTTAGCAATAGCAAATGTCTACAATAGAGGAAAATTGCAATCTTAGAGATTGTTTACATTGGATGTATTCATATCCAAGGAAATGACCCAAGAGTAAAATACTGCAGTAGCAAAATTTCACAATAATGTAGCAAAATGCAACTATCAAGTACTAACAACAGAGTATATTTCAAAGGTGTTTCGAGGACAAAGCTAAAAAAGAGGTAATCTCCAACTATCAGCAACAGTTTCAAGTCAGCTAGCTATCTTTGTCTGAATTTATACTAAAAGAAGAAACTCAGTAGTGACTAGTAACATTCATTTATCCTTTCTGTGTACTTCATTCTAATAGCACCCTCTTTTGATTCTAAAACAAAGATAGTTGAATATGAAACTGAATTTCTAGACTCCATTAGAATAAATAACTCCCTTCCACTATCCCATAGTCTCTACTTTGCCTTTTCAGATATATATATATATATATATATATATTCATTGAATAGTTTTCTTTTAATGATTTTAAATTTACAAAGTCTAATTCCACACTGCTATTATCAGACTTTCACAATCTTGTTTTCTTGAACTCAATAAAACAAATACTTTGAACTTATTAATTAATGTGCAGGAATTTAAATTACATAATTTATTTTCATTATTTCCAATATATTTTATGCAGACCAATGTGTTTGTAGCTTCTAAAAGGACAAAAAAACAAGGCCTGATTGCTACGATATTCAAGACAGAAAATTAGTGCGATTCAAATTTAAATTACTCATTTGACAGATTTCAACCTAGCAAAAAAACCATCCACATTCCAAACACCATTAGAACATGTCTTACCTTAAAAATCTGCATTAGATCAGCTGGTTTCTTCTTGAATATGCCAGTCTCGTGTGACCTTAATCGTTCCATTGTCTGCATAGTATGTTTAATGAAATCAAGAATAATCCTAGTTCTTTTCCTTCTTAAAAGTCAAATGCGAGAAAAAGAGCAGAAATTGAGCACTTACAAATACAATAGATACACCTACATTGTACATACAAGAGAAAGGGAAAAAAAAACTAAAAGAAAAGAAACAATATTAATAACTCTTGCACATTCCATACTCCAGCATGATCAGGGATTGTAAGGTACTTATGGAATCAGTGACCATAATGCATTATTCGATTTTCTATATATCAATCATTCAATCACTAATATAAGCTACAGAATATGAAATCAAGCATTCCACGGTCAATTAAGGAGACTCACCACCAAACTGAACAATTAATTTAGTCACAAGGGTTAGTTTGAATAGAAGATTTAGACTAAAAAAGTAGTGCAATAACACAGCACAATGATAGAAACAGGAGAAAAAAAAAGTAGAAAGAGCAAAAACATGAATCATTTCTGGAATAGGCACAGCTTCACAGAGGAATAAAGCCTACTGAGAATGAGGCATCACCTCTTCCTCTGCCTGCAAAAACAACCTCAGGTCCTCACTTTGTTGAAGTTCATGATGTGATGCTATCCTATTTACAAATACATCCAATGCTTGCCGCCTCATTTCAATAAATTCAGCACTGAAACGAAATTTCTCTGCAATGGCAAACCAAAAGTGAAGCTCAAATAGAACTTTGGATGGCACAATGTTTCAAGTTTCCATTCAATAAATTAAAATAAGATTTAATTACCCATTTGGTCCCTATAGTTTCCAAACGTATCCAATTTAGTCCCTATAGTTAATAAGTGGCTTTTTTAGTCCCTGTAGTTTCCTTTTAATTCCTAATAAGTCCTTCCATACTCGCAATAAATCAACCTTGATGAGCTCTGGATTTTGCAATAAATCAACCTTAACCTTAACCTGCCTTCATCCTCTATTAAGGAAGAACACGTCTGGTTTTCAGTTGGTTGCAACAATGGACGACATGGGCCAACGCTTGGTTGAAGCAAACCGCAATCAGTTTTGAGTGGCCGAGAGAAATGAATTAAAAATGCAGAGGGAGTTTTGTGGTGCTGTGCGAGAAGAGCAACAAAACCTAAGATCCTAACAACAATCTTCTAACAGTGTTAAACAATTTTAACGGTAGGGACCTATTGGGAATTAAAAGGTAAACTACAAGGACTAAAAAAGTCACTTATTAACTATAGGGACTAAATTGGATAAGTTTGGAAACTATAGGGACCATGCAACTGTTTATGAAAGGAATTTTGGATGACTATCAACATTCAATTTCAACAATATATCAAGTATACAATGAATATTTTATAAGGATAATGCATGGCTTCTCTAGGACCTCAATCAGCTTAGACTAGCCATATAAGTGATGAAGTCTCATTGTTAATTGAACCACCAACTAAGTACACTGTTAATCGTGCAAACATTCCAGATCACAACATATACAAATAAATAAATTCTGAAAGGAAAGATTTTATTATAACATAGATCAAACAGGAGAACTAAGATACTAATTCAGGCTACTAAGCTCCACCAGAAACCTGAAGGACCATGGAAAATAGACAAGAAATAAAGCAGATGACAAGATACCCCCAAAGTTAAAATTCTTAATAAAAAGAAAAATATGTTAATCTTTTATTGTTTGACAATGTGAAAAGCAGTATGAAAAAATACAGCAGTTTTCCTCAGTCAAGATGTTTCTGTTACAATAATTGAAAAGGCAACAAAAATTCTGAAAAATAACATAAGCAGGAAGATAGAGCATTGAACAAGTATCAAGGTAGCATCAGCATAAGAATTCCAATTACAGTAGCTACCTTCAAACTATTATTAAACACTAAAGAAAGAGTCCTGCTAGATGTTACCTACAGCACTTTTCTCTGGAAGAGGGGGAATGAAAATGCCTTTGTACTTCTCAAAAAGGCGATCACGTAACCAGACAAAGTCACTGTAACGTCGGATGACAATCTTCTCAGGTCCTTGGTATTCAGGAAAATTTGTCTGCCAAATTGTTTCAGGTGGTTAGATGAACAAGGAAGATGTTTAAAGTGACACATCTCCCCCGTTTAGAAGTATACATCTTATTAAATGCTTCCAATTACTTAAAGAGCAAGTATTTGTGTGCAAGGTTGTCAAACTAGAGAGTTTACTTAATATAAAAATAATATTAAAATACCTAAAATATACTTCCAAATCCCAAAATCATACTGTAAACTTTGCAAGATTACTCTGAAATATACTGCCAATTCCCAAGATTTTAAATGTTGAAATTAATACTCCCAATATTTCAGCATTTCTCAGACATGAAAATATACTTCAAGTCAAGACAAATAACACCTTATACAGTAGAGAGAGATGAAACAGACAAAAGTCAGACTTGTGGTTTGCAGCTCCTAGTTGCTGCTCTGCTTGAACAGAGAAAAGTCAGGGAACCGTGAGAACGGAAGAGAGACAGCGAGAATAGAGACGGGAGATAGAGAAAATAGACCTTCAATGGATGATGATCAGAAGAGATGGAAGTTGAATCAAAGGAGCCTTCACTGAAACGGAGATGGAATCACGAGAGATATTGAAGGCTGAAGCAATGTTTTTGGGTGTTGTGAACCAGATGGAAATTTCTAGAGATAAGAGAACTAAGATGCCTTAACGTTTTCTGTCTAAACACAGCTCGGAATGGCCCCAAACGCATGTCACTTTGGGTAAGTTTTTTTTCCCCAAATGCACTTGCCAACTCACACCTAAAATCGCAAGTTTGAGCAATTTCGCACAAGCTCGCTAGAGTTTACCCAAGCCCACCGGAAACAAGTTTGCTTGCGAGTTGAACAGATTAATGGCTTCAAACTCATAAACTCATCCAATTTTACAAATTCACTCGCAAATTTGACAACCTTGCTTGTGTGTGTGTTTCCCATGTAATAAATGCTTTATTTCCAAAAGAAAAAACTTTATTCTTTTGTTTCCTTCATTACTATAGCATTGAAAGTTTATAAATACCTGCCTAATGAATTTCATATAGATCATTTAAAGTGATAGATAACATTTACAAAAGTGTAGACTCAAGCAAAATAAGAATCAAAGCAACAGGGCATTTAGAATAATAACATTTTGAGACATGATTTCAGCTAATAAAAAATTGCCCATCATCCTAAAGAATTAAACCTTCTCCGCTTCAGGAAAACCAAAAGCAATTTTTTTTCCTAAAGCTCTTTGTTCCATTCAGTCAGTACTACAAAGCAGTAACCAAACTAGAGCTCACATCATCAACCAACAAGCACAATCCATCTTAATTCATAATTGCAACTGGTCTGGCCCTTTCCCCTCGACCATGCATTTAGGAGCCACACCCAAACCTTTGGAATATTCTACTTCTACCACACTCATGATTTGGAATCTCAAATCTCAAATCACCGACGATTATTCGCACTTTAAGGAAGGATACTTGCCCATACAGGTAATACGGGAGAGCGAGAGAAGGATCCCTATTAAAGGTGGTATAGCACTATTAGCACACACCCCAGGCACACACAATTCTTTCATTCTTTCCTCATATGGAAACTTCCTATTAACTTTGAACATCCAAATACCTTTTCCTAATACCCACTCTAATGCTAAAAAAAAGTCCAACACAACACTCTCGGGGACTGCAATCAGTTATAGGGAGCAAAGGAGAAGCTCTATGAACTACCCTCAGCAGCAACAGGAGAATGAACCACAACAACAACCAAGCATAAATGCACATCACCATTCACTAAAGCCATCAATTTCTCTAAATCACAATGCAACAATTCCAATCATCACAATCCTTCGGAAACGGATCGCTACTTAACTACATTCACTGAAAACAAATCGATGACTCCAGAAAATCTAATCGCGGCACGAATATCAATGCATCAATCATCGAAAAATCCCCCAAACTAAACGTCACTCATTCCTCGGCAAAAATCAATAACGCAAAACCCCGAGATTCCACGATCTCGTCGTCCACACTCTTCGAAATTAACAACCGCGGTCGAAGTTGAGTTGAAGCGAAACTCCAGCGACCTCCGTCAACACGCAAAATTCAAAACTCGACTTAGATTGAACGAGAAACTTCCAAACCAAAAACAAATAAGTAAATAACAGAGAGTGAAAGAAAAGAAATGTAAGCAAGTGAACGATTGCAATACTTTGGTGATGACGCGGTAGGAGATATAGGCTTGGACGCCATTGCCGAGCTTAACGGGATCGGTGACGGAGACGGAGAGAAAAGGTTGCGACGACGAAGACGGAGATCTAGGGCTCTGCGACGAACCGGAGAGAGTTCTCTGCTGTTGTTGTTCCATACCGCAAAGTAACCGTCAACATGCAAACACACAAAAGAAAAAGGTTGAGAAGAAAGAAAGAAAAGAGTGTGAGGGTGGTGGTGCTCGGTATTTGTGAATTAGAGCGGGGGCAGAATTGTAATTACCGGGGGGTTCATGTTCATGGTCGTTTTGGGGGCCAGCGAGTGTCGCAGTGGCACCGCAGAAAAACGTGGTTTGCTGAAGAGAAGAGAGTGAAACTGGTTGCCGCTTGGGGAGTTGGATTGGCCGGCTACACTATTTGATCGGGCCCACGGTGGGTGGCGGGGCGGGTACATGCGCGGGTCAACTTGTCCTATTTTTACGCATACTCTATCTCCAAATAAAATAAATACTACTCATGTTTTCTTTTCTTAAAAAAAAAAAATGGTTGAACTGTAACTCATACTTGAATAAAAAAATACTGATATTTAATTCGTTTAAATATGTTTTTTATATATACAATATATTTTTTCAATTTATTATTAATAAATATTTTTTTATTTTATTATCTGATATTTTCAAACTTTAACTTTTTATATTTATTATCATCACTTAATTGATAATTGATAATGTAATAATTTATTAACTAGTTATATCATTATTTAATGGATTAAGACTCATCATAAACTTATTTAATTTAAGTGTTTGAAGAGTTTCAAGCTTACTATTCAATAATAAAAAGATATTTAAAATATAACATTATAATTTATTTTTTTATTTGTGTTCAGCCGAGATTTCGACTCTGAAATGATATCTCGTCCGAGCAATGTTGTTTGGAGACTACAGTACTTTTTTTCCATCGTTTGACTACAACCAAACAAAAAACAATCAAATATTCTTTTACTTTTCCTTTCTTCGGGAATCAGTCCGTCCAAAATCATATGAAACAAACGAACCATCAAGCTCTTAATAATTATGATAAGTGATAAAGATCGATGGCAATGAAGAATTTGTTAAGCTCAAGTTTAACAGAAGTCGATACGAGTATAATTTGTTTTTTTTCCCTATATATATAAATGCTCGTTTTAATTTTTTTAAGTTTAATCATAAGTGAATTTACAATCATAGATTAACTTTAATGTTATATTAATATCATATAAATTTAATTAAAAATACTTGTAAATAGAAACTAGAGTTAAATCATGTTAATTAATACGGCGGGAAGAAGTTTTGATAATTTGCATAAGCCATTAAGTTTAAATTTCATTATCATCATTATATTTATATATGCCAAAAAAAATTATTTTGAATAAAAAAATCTCTTTTCTTAAATACATAGCCTTAACTTTTTATAAGATTTTTTAAAATATTGTTAAAATGATTCTAATCATTGAAGTTTGGTGCTAAACTTTTATATATATATATATATATATATATATATATATATATATATATATATATATATATATATATATGTGTGATGTATTATATGAGAATAATTATCTTATATGAGAATGAGAATAATTAATATTAATCATTAGATTAAAAAATTTAAAATTCAAATTAAAATCTCATTAATCATAAAATCAATCTATGTATGATCTATTAAACAAAAAATTAAATATCCTAAAAATTAATTTATAATGTCTTAAAATATCTTTAACTTATTATTACCATGATCATTATTTATCGTCATGAACATTTATATCATAATTTAAATGATCATCACCGCAATCATCATCATGATCGTTAATTGTTGCTATCATCAACATAATTATTATTGTCGTTAGTGTCACCACCAAACACTGGTAGTGGTGATAGTAGCGACAACGACGGTGGTCATGACAATAGTAGTGATGATCTTAAAGTAAATTAAATCTTTAAGATATTTAATTTTTTGTTTGATATATCTTATAAAAATTTTATAGTTAAATGAGTTTTTAATTTAAATTTAAAATGTTTTAATTTTAATCTAACGGTTAAGATTAATTATTCTTATTCTCACATGAAATGGTCATTGTCATGTGAAAAGTAGTGTGTATATATATATATATATATAATATTTATTTTTTAATTAAAATTTATAGTAAACACATTTTGTAATATATAAACTAATTATTAATTAAAATGCACAATGAATTAATATGTTTTAATGTATAAATTCTGGGTTTTTAATGAATAACTTGTGATATTAACAATTTCTTTTAAAAACTATTGAAACTTAATTTAAAAATAAATATAAAAGAGAGTATATTGAAAAAAGTATTAAAAAAATTAAGAAAGTCAAGTATATATATTAAGACAAAATAAAAGTAATTTGATATGGTTAAGAAATATTTTTTTTACTGATTGTGAGAGTAGTGCTTGAAATGTATATTTAGAGGAGAGATAAAAAAAATATTAAAATGATCAGAAAAAAAACTAACTATCATTCTCTAAAATCTAAATTATTCTCTAGAGCGGCTTTTTTTTTTCCTGAATTTCTCTAGAATGATTTAATTATTACACAAGTTGAGTAATTCTTTTACTTTTATTTGAAAATCCGTTTGAGCTGTTTTGAAGGGATAAGTAATCATTTTTTTCCGGGTCAAATAAATATTCCAACAAAAATAAAAATAGATGAGATTTTAAATCCGTTTGAGATAAATCACATAAGAATCATCAGATAAAAAAATTGATTTAGATTAATTAGAGAGATTTTAAATTTAAGTCATAAATATATAATTAGGTTAAATATGTAAAAAAAATAATTTGTCAGTACTCGTAGAAGGCTCAGAATTGTCTCTGACAAAGGATACATACTATCTATAAATAAATAAATAAATAAACAGATAAGAACGAAAATTAAGATTATTTTGATGGCTAAAGAGTGAAGAAAACGGGTCGCCCCATTTGACATGTTTGGGTACCCGATAGTGAGCTGGGCAATACTCCGATCCGATAGCATTACGTGGGAGTTTTCGACCAATAAGGTTTTACCTCTGACGTATTTGATGATGAGGTGTCACGGGCTCACACTCTGCATGTTGCGTTCAATCTCTGTATATGTATTTTTATTTTTTTACTTTTAATAATTCTATTTTTTTACAATATTTTTCTATTAATCCTATTATTTTATATGGAAAATATTAAATACATTCTATATGTTAATATATTAAGTATATTTATTTTGTATTCATATTTTCCTTATAAATAATAGAAATATGTATAAAAGAATTTATAAAAAAAAAATATCGTTATTCTTATACTAGACTTCTAACTGTACAACTAGAGAATCAATTTACTTGGCAACTACCTCTTTTTAACTTGGTGCATTCTTCACGTGTTAGAAAGAGACGGAAAAATAAATAACGATACACCTGATATACTTTTTATTAAAACAAAAGAAAATAAACAAAAATATTTTTAAAAATAAATTTTAATTTTTTTTTTTTACTTTTTACTTGTTTTTTTCTTCTAGAGCGAACAGATAATGTACACTAGATTCAATAAATGTTTAATTTTCTACTTTTCTGTAATAACTGCAATTATTATCTTATTAAGCATAAGCATGAAATAGTAATTTAAATATAATTTAATTTTATTAAACTGTAATGTTGGTATATTTGAATTAGAAATTACACTACCATTTAATGTTTTAAATCGTATTCATTCTTTGTTTTTTTAGGATCATTCTTTGTTATTTGATTGTTGGTATATGATATATGAGTGACTATGTAAATTTTAAATAAGACTTGTGATTTATGTTTTATCTAAAAAATTGACAAACTTACCACCATTCAAAGTTCTTGTTAAAAAATATATTCTCAGCAGTTATTAAGAATGATGTCAATACAAACAACTTATTTAAAGATGTTATATTTTTAATATATAGTTGTTTATAGAAAGAAAAAAAAGCTTTTATCAATCAATTGAATTATATTTTTTTATAATAAACATAATGTTATTATATTAGACCATAGTTAAAGATGTTATATTTTGTTATAATAAACAATTTTGAGAAATTTTATATTAGACCATAGTTAACAAAGTGTCTCTCTTATTTTTGTGTGAAACCTTATGTTCTTATTAAAGAATGAATTCATTCTTTGTAACAAATAATCTTGCAAGAGATTTTGACGTTATTCTTTCCATCTCATTTTCTAATCCTAGTTTTCCTTTTTCACACTCCTTAAAAAATTTTGAGAAATTTCATATTAGACCATAGTTAACAAAGTGTCTCTCTTGTTTTTGTGTGAAACCTTATGTTCTTATTAAAGAATGAATTTCATTCTTTCAAACAAATAATTTTGCAAGATTTTTGACGTTATTCTTTCCATCTCATTTTCTAATCCTAGTTTTCCTTTTTTATTTTCTCCAAATTCAGAGAGTCCCAAATAGATTTCATAGTTTGCAAATGGTAAAAATTGGATCCACAAATTAGGGTTCAATCAAGGAGAGATAGAAGAGACAAAGGTATAATATTTTTTGCGATTTTATGTTCCACTACTTTCAAATAATTTTGTCGTTGATGATATTTTTTTGTTTTTGTCTTTGTACACTTGAAATTCAAATGCTAGAATCATTTCACAGCATACATCATGAACATAAATTCAAATATACAAATGTTCAATGAGCAAATCACCCTCGAAATGTTTTCACGTGCAAACAAACTATTTAGATGTTATTCAACATAATATAAATCATTGTGTAAGTTAGTTATGTCATTTTGAACATGTAGAGGCACTCAGTACATGAGTACTAATTTTCACAAACCATAACAACGCATTGGACGCTTAAATTAAAAAGTTCCATTGCCTTTAGACAATAACTTGTAAAAGTATCGGGATATGGATTTTTACCATATTATATCAAGTATGTTTTAATTCACTTCACATAAATCATTAGTCCATCAACAATTTATATTTTTATTATCATCGAAATTATAAGTATATTGGATCGTCCAAATAACGTATTAATCCGTTTAGATCTAACAATAATATGTGTATGATTTATATTGTTTATCCAACCATCAAACATTATTGCTACTTTTTTATTAAAATATTTGTTGTGGATTAATATTAATCAATAATTATTATATTATATTTTAATATCATTGATCGACAATTTGAGATAATATAATTATCATATGTATATTACGAATATTTTGATGAGATTAAGATTGACCTTCTAATGGGTTTGATTTATCATTAGTATATAGCCCATTTGAAAGGTCCCTACATGCTACTAGGGGATTATAAATTTGTTATCCCATTTAGCAAATTTACATTATATGATTGTCTCTCTCTTAGTCACATTCTATTTAATAGTTCCCTGGAAAGTGGGCAAAATTCTCTCTCGAGTAATTAAGGATTTCTATCGTCAAGTTATGCTCTTGGGAATGAATGTGAATTCAAGTTAGTCTTCAATAATCTTCTATATTTTATCATTATACTCATATGCTATAATTTGTATCTATAGACATTGTCTTATAATTTTTAATCCATTGGTCTCAGAGCCAATTTAGTCACATTTTATAGTCTTCAATAATCTTCTATATTTTATCATTATACTCATATGCTATAATTTGTATCTATAGACATTGTCTTATAATTTTTCATCCATTGGTCTCAGAGCCAATTTAGTTACATTTTATAGTTGTGAATTGTGTAGCCCTATAATTTTAATTTCTTCACTCTTATTCATGAAATTAAAATGAGTAGTTCTATTGATTTAATTATTTAATTCAGTATGCAATAAAAACAATTAAAGTCCCTTTTCTTTTCAAATTTCTTTGTTAGAAAAATGTTTATATTTTTTGTATCAAATTTGAAATTACTTAAGGACTTTTGTTCCTTGTTATTATTGCAATAGATAAAATTTCATGAATGATTTTTAGAGGATTAAAAGATTTTATTTTCTCACGAAATCTAAATTGCCCCATACTTTTGAATCTAATTACTTCCATGTGGATACTTGTTTTTTAAATTAGTTTAGGGCTTTTATAGAACCAAGGATTTTGTACAAAACCCATTAAAAAAATGGAAGATTTCATTCACTATTTTGAGAGAATTTTGCAAAAAACGGTTACGGGGTTGTTCGTGAAAACATGTTTCCTTTCTTCCCCGATTTCTCCTTCATTTGTTAATGATTTGTGAAATTGATTGAGGGCTTTTGTATATTGATGGATTTTGAATAAAACCCATTTCAGAACATGTATTTTTGTTTAAAAAAATGAGAGAATAATTGCAAAATTACTAGTCGTCAAACTATCACACTAAACATGATGTGCTTTCTTTTTTTTTTTTATCCAGATTTCTCCCTTCGTGCTCAACGATTTGAAAAACAGATGAGGGATTTTCTTCCTCTTTCAAGAATGATTAAAACGAGACCCTATTCGCCCATTTTTGTTGCCGAAGTAGGGAGGTCTAATTGAATATCTTTTGTAGGTCAAAACGACCTGTTTTGGACAGTTTTGAGTAAGAAAGATGAGTTTCTATGAAGCCCACTTACACAATTCAGGGATTTGGGTAGAGAAGGAGTGGTTCGCTAAAATGGATTTTGTGTGGTGGAGCCTATTTAGAGTTCTGATTTTGTTCTTGATTTCGCATTGTGAGTTGCTTTGAGAGTGATTGATTTATTGTAGTTAATGGGGTTTGGGGGATGTTTGGTGTTTGAGATGTTATTGGGATTGGTTGTTTATAGGATGATGGCTCCAAGCTAGGGTTCCACAAGAAGCACAAGGTTAGGGACATGGCCCTCTACGATTTGGGCCATTGATAATTCCTTTATTTTTTTGTTTATTAATTAATTTAATCAAACATTAAGAAATAACTACATTTATGTTTTAATAAATGCATATTAAATGTGCCTCATCGACAATAACATAATAGTCAACCCATAGAAATTAATGAAACTATCAAAATTGTGAAATTTGAAAACTAGGGACCAAATGTTGCCATAAAATTTCAGGGGGATCAAAATCGTAAATTGAAAAATTAGAGGGACCAAAATTGCAATTAATCTTAATAAAAATAATATTTATTTTGTGAATTAAAGGATGCAGTTGTGCATTATTTAAAATATTTTATGTCAAACTAATCCAAAGGCTGGAGTAAATTCTCTATTGTCTTATTGTTAAAGTGTTCACTTGTTAAATATTTTTGAAGATGTCTATGTGAAAAACTCTTGAAAGTAATTACAAACCATATCATTCATGTATTTTATATAAAATTAGGTTTGAAGTAAGAAAAAAAGAAATCAGATAAGTAAGAAAAAAAAGAAATTAGATATGTTTCCTTTAAGCATAAAAAAGATTTGTTTCCTTTTTTGTTTTTTGCTTTAATTGATTCGGGTGGTTTTTAGCCAAACAAAAATGTGATTTAAATTTTGATATAGATATTAATGATTTTAAAAACCATCACAAATCATATTTACTGAACATGTCATCACTTGACAAAGGAATCCTAATGACAGAGACTCAAAACAAAGTTTTTAGTTTATGAGGGATCAAACACTTTTATTTTTGTTAGGGACCTAAAACAAATTTTAGCCTATTATAAATAAATACTTATCTAACATACAGTTAAAACAACTCAAGTATTCATCAAGATTTATGTTAAACTACTTGACCAATTTACTAATTTTCTTCTTAAGTATTGATAATTATTCATAAAATATCAACTAATCACAATTAATTCCTTCTAATAAACCAATTTACTAGTTTTAAAATATTCATAACTAATCCCTCTAAAAATTATATTTTTTTTTCCAAAAATGTCTCTTTCAAATTTTTATTTTTATCAGTTACCTATTTTTTTGGTAAATATTATTCTTGGACAAATTTGTATCTCTCCACGTATAATTTTTTTACTTGAAAATTGAAACCCTCCACATCCTCCAAATTTGTTAACATTGAAACCTCTTTTACCACCCTTTAAAATTTGTGTATGTTGAACCCCTGCTCCACTTAACACTTTAACTTTTTTTTAACTCTTTAAAACCCCACCCTTTAAATTTTGTTCACAATAAAAAATCTTCTCGACTCCTATTACAACGTCATCGATCATATGTATAACCTAATTTGCCTTTACCCTTTTCTCCTACCTGACAATTTTACTACTCAATACCTATTTACGTTCTACAACTTTACCCTTTCCTCATTCTACTAGAAAATTCCAAACCACGAAAAGTAAGTAACAAAGGCATTGAGGCAAAAAGAATGACCAAAATAAAACATTCAACCACATAGTCACACACCAACAAAGGAGTGAAAAATAAAGGAGATAAAGATACTTACGAACTTAGAAGAATCTTCTAGAGAGTGTGACAAAGTTAATGTACAAGGAGAATTGGAGGATGAGTGTTGTTGCCCTTTGCCGATTTGGAATTTCCACTATGGAGAAGCACCAAAGTTTGGTCACAAGCTCATTGGAGAACAAATGTAGTAAAATATATGTTCATGACTCTTAGGAATGTTTGTGTGGTAAAAAAAGTACATGATTCAAGTCTGCAATTAAATTTGTGCTCTGGAGAATCTTTAGTTTTTCACCAAAAATGGAATTGAATAAACTTACGGTGTTAAGTAGGTTGATGGGTTGAAAACCTCAACCCACCCCTAAAAAAGGGCAAAATTAGGTTTGTCCACATGGGTTTGATCCATTTTATCACTCTTATTTGCATATAGTAATCTCATACTACTAGCTTACAAGGACCGTTCCAATCTCAGTAGAATTCTTTATTGAAAATCACACAAAAAATCACCAAATATTCATTTATTTGTATTTTTCAACATGGTAAATTTAATTCCTTCTATAATTATTTTGAATCACTTAGAATCATACATTTAAGAAAATCCCGATGTTATAGGTTTGATTAACAAAATTTCAACTTGCAATTGATCTAATCCAACCTATTCAATATATTTTGTTAGCTTGTAGTTGGCCGACATGAAAGAATCATGCTAGTTTTAATTGTCACCTTTAATTTTGGAGATGAATAGCATTTTTTTGTTTAAGGTCATTGCTAGGCATGCATTTTTTGTGTTTTTTTCCTAGTTAGATAACGAAAATGTTAATGATTTAAACGTTGAGAAATGAAATAGTATTGCAAAATGAGATGACTATTCAAAATAGAAAAAAATTGATCAAAAAAAAATGAGATGACTATTTGGATGCCAACTTTCTTTATGAGTAGATAAATTAACATTGACTATGATTGATTTTTAGTAACTGGGATTAAGGGTCTTGCAATGCAAACAAAGTCAAGTTTTTTCAAAGAACTTAAAAATTTAGTAAGAGAAAGAATCCCATCAATCACCAAATAAGAATTATTGATTTTTTTATTGATTAGGCCTCGTTCAGGTTGGTTGCAATTTTCTAATTTTTGGTTTTCAAATGTAATTTTCAAAATAAAATGCATTTGAAAAAAATGGAGTTGAATTGTTTTTTAATTCAATTTGAAAATAGTTTTACATTTATTATCAAAACCAAGAAACAAAAGTTTTGTGAATTTAATTTTTAGTTTTAAAAACCACATTCCAACCACCAGCACCATACCGTCACTGTCACCTCCACCATTATCACCTCCATCATTTCACCATCACTATCACATGTTGCCTTTGCCGCCTCCACCATCACCACACCGCCGTCACTGCTACCACCACCATTTTTGCCGCCAACATTTTGTTGCCTCCATCGTTGTTATTGTTGTCACCACCACCATTTCACCAATGTTATCGCCACTACCATTGCGAGCATCGCTGTCGCCACCACCATTCCATCGCCATGATTTCACCACCTTCGTCATTGCCACTATTCCACCCCATCATCACCCATAATTTTAAAAATCAAACCAATGATTGACCTGATCAAGATATTGGATCTAGGTCAATAATCGAACCAGTGGGTCACTAATTGACCTGCATGATACGATCTTAATTTATTAAAAAATTAAATTTTATACCCAACCTTAAGTGACCCGCATGACTCAACGCATTTCCTTCCTTGGGCGTAACTCAATTCGGGTTAGTGGGTCACTGGTTTAATCGCAAACCCGATCGGGTCGTACCGGGTTGCACTAGGTTTAATGTATGGTCGATCCAATAGTCAACTCGACCCAACCATACCTCTGGGTCGCGGTCAAACGGGTCCGATCGATCAAGTCATCATGTGTTCTAAAATACAGTCATCATCATTCCATTGCTACTATTGCCACCATCACCATTCCACCACCACTGCCACCATCACCATTCCACCACCACTGCCACCATCGTTACCGTCACTATCGAACCGCCACCATCATTGTCGTCACTCCTGCCTTGGTACCTTTGCCACTATCATTATTTTATAGTAGAGCGAAATAAGATAAAAAAAATTGACTCATTTTATTTATCTTCAATTTATAACATCTTTTTAAAAACTAAAAACAAAGAATAAACCAAAACAAAAAAATGATGTTGATTTTTAAAAATTTCAAAACTGAAAACGAGAAACCACCTCAAACGGGGCCTTAGTTTTCGAACATGTTTGCATTGCCGTTTGAAATCTGGCAACGTGAAGTCCTATACACTTCCATTGCTGAAGTAAGAATGAGTATGCTTTTGTAAACTGTTAACTCGTTGACAAATGTACTAAATGTCCAAGTAATGAAGACTCAGAAGTCTAAGTGTCGATTTTCATAGGGACTTTGTTTTGTACTTGTGTTGAATAATTTCCAATTTATAAGAGAAAAAGATAAGATGAGGTATAAAAGATAACTTTAAAAGAACAAAGTATAAAATAATAACTATTACTAGAAAACAAAAGAAATAATAGGGAATTCAATGGGATGAGAATGTTAGGACCTAGCATGTCTTATTTGCCTAAGATGTATTATTTGTGATTTTTCTCTATCAATCAGATGAATTTATCCTACCCACATCTATTATAATACTTGCTCCTGATGTCTCACGATGACACACCTATTTTACCTATCTATCTCCTAAATGTCTTTGCAAAGAATCAATAGATAAAATGCATGAAGTTCTAATTCTAAATGCTTGCTTTGATGCATGGGCATAATGCAATTACTCTATGTCTAGCAATGATTTTATTAAGATACCACTTCCTTTTAGTTCTATTAGAAATTACCCTCTGTCGAACGACTAATTGCTAAAAAGATGCATGCAAAACCTTCCTTGTTTTTCTATTAAGGATTACCCTCTGTCGAGCACCTAACCCCCAAAGATGATGCAAAGATGAATGATGCATGAAATTAAAAGTAAGAAAGGATAATAGGAAAGAAAACATCTGTTTGCATTGATAAATATGAAGTGTACAATACATCTTTTGGTTTTTTAGGCCTGTCAGACCCTAACTAAGGATTTAGCCTCTCATAACCATAAGGGGCCTTACACTAGCAAAAGGGTATAAGAACTGATGGAGGATGATAACTGCTAAATAATTGTATTTTGATAATATAAAATAAGGCAAAATTATCTTTAAAAATAATTATTTAGCAGTTATTTGCGCTTAAATATTAAAGAATTGATGTTTTGTTGAATTTTGGCTGCAAATATAAAAACTGGAGGTGTAACAAGCAAAAAGGGCAGAAAAATTGAAGAAAAGAAGAAAATTTGAAGGAGGCCCAGCCCAATACGCGCGCTCAACACGCTTCACGGGCTAAGCGGGCCAGGAAGTACACGCGCTAAGCGCGGGTGTCGCGCTAAGCGCGCCTACGAAGGCCCAAAGCCCACTTTAGCAGCTATAAATAGAGAGTCAGTCCAAGGGAAAGAAGAGACCACAACAGAACCCCCTCTCCTAGGGGTTTCATTCACTCCCTTCCTTTCTTTTACCCCTCTTCTCATTTTAAAGCCCTCAATGGCCATGAGTGACTAAACCCTTAGTTTGGGCCTGGCAGGCCTAAAAAGCCAATGATGTATGATGCACTCTTCATTATTTATCAATGCAATACCAGACTTTTCTTTCCTATTTTCTTTCTTATTTATCTTGTATCTTAGTCTTTATTTTCTGTTAGGGTTTAGTCCACTCGGGAGAGGGTAAAGCCTAATTAAGGGTAAGAAATGAATGCTTGAATATGTTTTAAGGGTTAGTCCACTCGGGAGAGGGTAACGCTTAATAGAACAATCAAAGAAAAGAAATCATAGGGTTAGCATTGCTAGGCATAGAATGATAACCCAATGCCCATGCTTTAGCAAACATCTAGAATTTAATCTTAATGCACCTTAGTTATTGAGTCTTTGCAAAGGGCATTTGGAAGATATGTAATTAAGGTAGGCTTGTCATCGTGAGGCATTAGGGGCACGTAAATGAATAAATGTGGGTAGGATAGAATCACTTGAATTGGTAAAGAAAAAATCATAAACTCATACATCCTAGGTAGACAAGGCAAGTCAGTTTCTAATCTTTTATCTTTTTCTTTATCTTTTAATCTTATTTTTAATTATTTTATCTTTTCCTTTATCTTCTAATTTTATCTTGAAATCTTTTATCTTATTTATTATCTTTCTTTATCTTTTATTTTAAATTTCTTATCTCTTGCTTGAAAAATTGGATTTGCATTAATCTAAGTACAAACAAAGTCCATGTGGATTCGACACTCGGACTTCCGAGTACTTTACTACTTGTGACAATTTAGTACACTTGCCAACGAGTTAACAGAGGAGAAGAGATGGAAAAATGGAATAGAAAATGATGAAAGAGAAGAAAGAATTCCTTAACCTTGTGTTTGGATCAGGAATTTCAAAAATTCAAGGAATTTGAAATGCCTAGAATTTGAATTGCTTTGATTTTAATTTCCTTCATTTTTCAAATGCTTTGTTTGAATAAATGAATTCAAATTTCTTCCATTTTGAATTCTTTGTTTGGATAGGGCAACTCAATTTCCTCCATATGCAAAATTTCAATTTTATATTTTAAATAAATTAAATTTTAATATTAAACTTTATAGAAAATAAACACAATCTAATTTTGAAATATTAATTAAAAAATATTAATAATTTTAGCTAGGGTTGTTTTGCCTAACCACAACCAGTGGTGTTTTTAAACCGACATCAACCAAGACTATTTTTCGGTCAACATCAAATAAGGTTTTTTTTTTGTCAAAGTATGCTGGGAATATTTGTCACCTGATGTTAGCCGGGATTATTTTTAACGTTGGTTGAGTCTATTTTTCAGTCGATGTTGACTAGATTTTTTTTCCAACGTCGGCTAGGGTTTGTTTGGCCGACACCAACTAGGGTATTTTCGAACGACATTGACCAAGACTATTTTTAGCCAACGTCGGCCTAAAAAATCTTAGCAGACATTGACAAAAAAATCTACCTAATATCAACTAAAAAATAGCTTGGTCGATGCCGACCAATAGAACTTATCTGATGTCGGCTGAAAGACATCCTTGGTCAATGTTGACCAAAAAATCCCTAGTCGAAGTTGGCTAAAAAATAGCCCTGACCAATGTCAGACAAAAAATCCTACCCAACATCGGCTATAAAATAGCCTTGGCTGATGTTGGTTAAAAAATAGCTCTGACCAATGTCAGCCGAAAAAACTCTAGTGGATGTCGACTATAAGTACCTGGTCGTTGTCGACTAAAAATAGTCATGCTCGATGTCGGTCAAAAATACCTAGCTGGTGTTAGCAGAAAAAATCCTAGCCAACATCAACCAAAAAACCTAACTAATGTGGTTAAGAAATAGCTCTGGCTGATGTCAGCTAGAAAACCCTAGTCGATGTCAGGAAAAAAATCCTAACCGACGTCGACTAAGAAAATCTAGTTGACATAAGCGAAAACACCCTAGCCAACATTGGCTAAAAATAACCCTAGCTGATATTGGCTAAAAATAGCTTTGACTGATGTTGGCTGGAAAAACCTAGTTGACGTCGGCTAAAAAATCCTAACAGGTGTCTACTCAACAGTTAGTCATGATCGATGTCAGTAGAAAAAAATCTAGTCAACGTCGGCCCAAAAAATTATTGGTCAACATTAATTGAAAAAACCTGGATGATAACGACCAAAAAAAATCCTTAGCCAACGTTAGCAAAAATTTCCCATGGTTGATGTTCGTGAGAAAATAACCCTAACCAACATCATCTAAAAAAAATCTTAGCTGATATCGGCAAAAAATAGCTTTGGTTGACATCATACAAAAAAATTCTGACCGAAAAAACCTTGGCCAACGTCAGTGAAAAATAACTTATGTTGATATCGACCATAAAAACTTTGGTCACTCATAGTTGTGAGTGTTGAGTGAGAAAGAGTCGCGAGTAAAAACGTGAGTTAGAGTGAGCATCTCCGAAAAAAGAATTTCAAATTCTATATTTTTTGAAAGAATTTGAAATCCTTCTGCTTTAGTCAATCAAAATGATTCATAAAAATACCAAAAATTAAATCTTCTTTCAAATACTCTATCCAAACAAACTATTTTATCATGAATTATTTAAAATTCCTTGAAAAAATGAATTCCCTTGTTAAATTGCTTCATCCAAACACACTATAAGGGAGAGTTCTTAGACTTTAAGTGTGTATTAGAGTGTTCTGAGACTTAGTGTGTCTTTTCTCTTAGGCTTGACTCCCTTTCTATAGATGCTGAGTGGACTTAGGCTTGACTCCCTTTTTATAGTTGCTGGAGTGGACTTGAGCTTGATGCCAAAAAATCTTCCTTATTTATATTTTTTATAATTTCTGAATTTTTTTTTGCTTTCAATGCCTCATTTTCATATCTACAAGTCATAAATAAAAAATATCAATTCTTAATATTTAAGCAAAAAATAACTGCTAAATAAATATTTTTAAAGATATTTTCAATATATTGTTATTATAAAAAATAACTCATATTGAACGGTTATCATAAACAAAGGTTGGATTTGCTAAAACGATAATCCAAACATGCACTTCATGTCTAACAAAAAGTCATTTAAAAATGAATTATCTCATCAAAATTGAGCATGTCTGTTTGGTGGAGATGAAATTAAGAGAAGGGAGTAGATGAAAATTATTAAGTTTGTTTGGTGAAGAAGATTTGAAGTGAAAATAATTTTGAAATCGATCGGATTCAATGTATTATTGTTCACCCATTTCCATCTCATCTCTTTCTATATATTTTACCAAGGGATCTAGCTCAGTTAGTTAAGTTATATGCATGAATGATTGTAATTTTGTTAGTCCCGTGTTTGATTCCTACGAATAAAAAATCTCTTCTCTATTTTTCTTCAATCAAACACCTTTTATTTTCACTCTACTTCTTATCTATTTTTAGTTGTCTATTCTATTTTTATTCACCTTATTTCTCTCATATCTACAAGATAGGTCACAAGTTTTGATTTAATATATAACATAGATAACTTTATCATGGACACTTTTATTAATGAATAAATAGAGTATGCTTTATCATTGTAAAATATTTTTATACAATCAATTAATTACTAATAATAATATATGATACATATTTCATTTTTTATAATAATTATCTTAAAAGTCATTAACAATGATTTCTGATTAGTTAATAATGTAATTTTTTTTCTTTACAATAACACATAAAAATTAAACTCTATATTAGTTAATTTCAAATGCAAAACTAATTGCAAGATAAATATTGAGTTTAATGTGATATACCGAATTTTACATTATCTATTATAAATAATCATTGATATAAGAGTTTGATATGGAATTTTTTTTTTCATACACGATAAACATGATTTCAGAAAAAATAAAATATCTAAAATATGTTTGGTTAGTCTTAATATATTTTTTGAGAATTAAAAATTCATATAAAAAACTAACTAAAACTTTTCTTCCATTTTAAAAAATTGGATTTCTGTTCCCCTTTTTTAAATGTTTTTATGAGAAAATAAGTTAAGATTAAATTTTGTGAATCATGAGCTAAGATTAAAAGCTATGAATCATAATTTCATGATAATTTTTTTTTTAATTACACATCCAAACATGAGAATCATTGCTTTTCACTTTAAGATTCTTATGTAAAAACTTTCCATCTATTACACAACTCTTAAATTTTACAAACAACAATACATATAGTACGAACGTGGTCGCACGAAAACACTACAAATCCATTTGTTATATGAAGTAAAAAAAAGAAGAAATATAATGATAATTTGATATTAAAGTAAAATAAAATAAAAACTAGAACAATGCTGGAAATAACAAGTGGTGGTATCATATAACTGCTTTGTACTACACGAATTGGTGCTAATAAACATTTTCCTTTTACAAAAGTTAACAAATACATACGGTTTTTGGATTAAGTTACAAAAGTTCATAGTTTTTTTTTTTTTCAATTATACTTTACTGATAATAAGTGGGAGTAATAAAAAGGGTAGTTCCTCCTGGTTGGTTAAGAACAAAGCCTGTCTTGTCACAATGCGCCTAATGTTGTAATCAACGAAGCAGTGTCAGGGCTCTCTCTCTCTCTCTGGGTTTTGGGAGACATCCAACTACCGTGTCGGAGAGGGAGCGTTGCGTGGCCATCACCACCTCGAACCAACACCAACAACTCACTCCCTCGTTGAAGATTCTTCATTCGCCATTATTCCATTCCAAAAATCATGCTCCTCTTCTTCAGGGTTTAGGTTTTTAACCTCTCTCTCTTTCTCCCTCTCTCGCGCGCGCTTCCCATGCCCTATCCCTACCACCCCATCACCTGAAAGAACCTTCTAGAAGCACCCCGTAAGTTCCTAACCCCTATTCCCCCCGAAAAATCTCATCTTTTTTACTATGCCTCATTCAATCTCTGTCTTCCCCTCTCATGCCCCTAGTGTTGGTTCAACTTAGCTCCTAGGGTTTTTTGTTTTCTGTTTCATTAATTTTTTTTGGGTGAAGTTTAGTGTGTTACTGGAGTCTCACTGCTTCAATTACATGTACTGTGTGATTGGATTATTTATTTGTTTGGTTATTACTAATTGAGATGAAAAGTTCATTGTTTGATCAGAAGTGTGTGTGTGTGTGATGTTGTTTTGTTTCGTTTTTCGTGGTTAGGAAAGTGTGGTTCAAATGGCGTGGACGGAAGATAGTGATGGGAATAATGGGAGGGAAAAGTTGGTTGGGGAAAATGGGTTTTTGAAAGTGTCTGAGCCTTCTTCTGATGGTTCTGTTGGGGATGGGGGTTCGGTGAGTAAGAGATGTGAAGGGAAGGACGATGTTTCGTATGCCAACATCCTGCGTTCAAGGAACAAGTTTGTGGATGCTCTTGCGCTGTATGAGCGCGTGCTGGAGAGTGATGGCGGGAATGTTGAGGCTCTTATTGGGAAAGGGATATGTTTGCAGATGCAGAATATGGGTAGGCTTGCTTTTGAGAGTTTTGCCGAGGCTATCAGGTTGGACCCTCAGAATGCTTGTGCTCTCACACATTGCGGTATTCTGTACAAAGACGAAGGTCGCCTCGTGGAGGCAGCCGAGGTACGTCTGTGGTGTTGAGTTAAGCGGTTTTTATGATGAAAATGGCATGGCATATTTGTGTTTCTAATACCATTTGTGGAAGATGGGAGGTGCTTTAGCTGCTTAACGAGTTTTTCCTGTTTTCATATGAAGCTTGTGTTTAACTAACCTAATGGTGATTATAGATTTATAGGTTTAGTTTTTTATTGCATTCCATCTGACATTATCTGTCAGGCTACATCTATTATATTGAGTGAGGCATAACCGCATAAGCATATAATACAAACTCTTCTAGTTTATTGATTATGACCAGACACCAGTCCTTTATTATGCCTTGAACAGGTGCTTATTCATTAAGTTTTTAAAGTTCTTGTTCTTTGCAATATGAATACATAAACTTAAGATAAAACTTATAGAAATTAGACAGTTCTGTGAATTACTTGAGCAAGAGCACTCAGCGTCTTTGGTATTTCATATACATATAAAGAATGAATACTTTTTACACTTACAAGGACAATAATAAGGAGTTAATATATATTTTACAACTGATTGTTGCCATGATTTGCATGTTTTCATGTGTAGAGAATCTTCAGCCCCACTGATTACTGAGCAAACAGTTTTCTTTTTGGGTCCATTTCAGATGTATTTGCAGCATAATTAGCTACTGGCTAATACATCTGCTAACTTGCTTTTCTTTTAGAAATATACGTTTAATCCATGCAGTTTTTAATTGGAGAATTCAGATACTAAGACTGCTAGCCTATTTTACTTAAATAATTTTAGAACATAAAGGGGATATATTTTCTTGTAATTATTCATGTATATGTTCTGGTTTATGTCTTTAGTATGTTGACTTAATACCCTAAGCATTTTCTTCTAGTTATAGATTAGGCACGATGCTTTAATTGGTTAATATTTTAGAGGTAATCTGGGTTAGGGTATTATGAGGTATGCATAGCTTAACCAAGATATTCTTAGTGGTACATTTGTCCTTGGCTGTCACAAAGTTTTAAAGTTACCACATTGTTTAATATATTTTCCATGCTTGTGTCTTGAGAAGTTGGTTGTAATTTGCATTTAAGTTGTTGAGGGAGTGGTAAGAGGAGCATATTTTGAAAATTGTTTGTCTTAACAACACTATGCTCTTGGGGGGCATTTGAAATATTTGAGCTTATAAAAATGGCTTATGAGTTTTGACATACCAATAAGTTCTATGCAGCTTATTTTTAATAAGCTTTATGTAGAAGCTTGTTAAAAAAAAAGCTCTTTCTAACCTATTTTGCTAAGCTTTACAGTCAAGCTTATGAATCATTTGATAAGTGCTGAGTTGCTGATTAAGTAAGTGCTTAATTAAGCTATTTACCCCAACAAACCCTTGATTATTACATAACGAATGTAATAAATAAATACAAATGATATAATTTTCCTGATTACTACCTTTGCTTGGCATACTGAACTTTGGCACTAGACTGAACTTAGACATAATGATACACGTTTCGAATACAAGTCATAATTGATATTCTGATAATATAATGATTTACTTGGAACAGTCATATCAAAAGGCTTTACAAGTGGATCCTTCTTACAAAGCAGCTGCTGAGTGCCTAGCCATTGTTTTAACGGATATTGGTACCAACATAAAGCTTGCAGGAAACACTCAGGAAGGAATTCAAAAATATTTTGAAGCTCTCAAAATAGATCCACACTATGCTGTAATTCTTCCTCATTTCCTTCATTTAACCTTTTATTGATCCCATTTTTTTTTTTTAGTTTTCTGTGTGCATGATATGATTTTTTTTCTTTCTTTTTATCTGTGCTTACAGCCAGCATATTATAACCTTGGTGTGGTCTATTCTGAAATGATGCAATATGACATGGCCCTCACTTTCTATGAAAAGGCTGCATCTGAGAGGCCTATGTATGCTGAAGCATACTGTAATATGGGTGTAATATATAAAAATCGTGGTGATTTGGAAGCAGCTATTACTTGTTATGAGAGGTAATACATATATCTAGAGCTTGTACTTATTTTTATGGGCCATGTAATTTTAATATTTTTTAATGTGTTTTGCGATTAGTTTATTTTGTTTAAAATAATTTATAATCAAAATCTTATTGACAGCTTTTGAAAAAAGGGAAAAAATGATTTCTTCCTAAACATTAATATAATCCAAACCTGCACTTAATGACTTGATTTCTGCTGTTGCGTTTTATGATCAGTTGATGTTTTGTGGCAGGTGTTTAGCTGTTTCACCTAACTTTGAGATTGCAAAGAATAATATGGCTATAGCTTTGACAGATTTGGGAACAAAGGTGATGCATATGCCTTCCTACATATTTCCAATTGTTTTTGAGCAACTCTATTGATATTTTCTTTTTATATGATGTCCTGTTTCTTTTTCTATAAAAGGAAAAATACTTTAACTACCAACATGAATAATAATGCAATGGTAATAAAATTAAAGTGAGTTGACGAGCAATGCTAACATTATCACACAGAGCTTGTCTTTTTTATGCAAATTTGAAGTACTGTAAAGCTGTTTGCTTGATAAAGGTGGAATCTATGGTTTGTTACTCAAGGACTGGTGCTTTTAACTGAATTTTGAAGTGGCTTATATAAAATACAAAATACAAAATACTCTCTTTGTTCTCCATGGATCAGGAACAAATTTTAGGAAAATTCTTCTGACTTGAGACCTATGGTTATTGCTTGCTGATTAATATTTAATTTTTTCTTGTCAAAAGTGTATTATATTGGTTTATAGGTTAAATTGCATAAGTTGACAACTTCAAATCACCGTGTCTTACTTATGGAGATCATTGTTTTGGTTTGTAGGTTAAATTGGAGGGTGACATTGACCATGGTGTGGCTTTTTATAAGAAAGCTTTGTATTATAATTGGCATTATGCTGATGCTATGTATAATCTTGGGGTTGCTTATGGTGAGATGCTTAAGTTTGATATGGTATGTCTCTCAGCCCATATTTCTAAATTTGCATCTGCACGTATCATGTATGTTATTAAGTATTAGCATACACCATTCCTGTATTACTAAACTAATTGCCTTATTGGAAAAATTGTTTATACTACTTAGGCTATTGTGTTCTATGAACTTGCCTTCCACTTCAATCCGCATTGTGCGGAAGCTTGTAACAATCTAGGTGTTATATATAAAGATCGTGACAACCTTGACAAAGCAGTGGAATGTTACCAGGTAAGGACAATCATGTCAGTTGCTTTCACCCTTATTGGAGGGACTGCATAGATTTCTTATCACAACTTTTTTTCCCTCCTGTAATGCAGCTTGCTTTGGGAATCAAACCTAACTTTTCACAGTCATTAAACAACCTTGGCGTTGTATACACTGTCCAGGTTAAGTATTGTGCATTCTTTAAATTTGGGAGTTAATCAAAATTGTCAAATGCCTTCAGTTACTGATTTTCTTCTTTCTTTTCTCCAGGGTAAAATGGATGCTGCGGCGAGTATGATTGAGAAAGCTATAATCGCAAATCCAACATATGCAGAAGCATACAATAACCTAGGTCTTTTTTATTTTAATCTTTTCTGTAATTGATAATTTGTGTAGTCATTATGGTCACTTAGTGGGATAAGGCTTTTGTTGTTGTTGTTTGATCATTGTGGTTTTGCTACAACTTTAGTTTGCTCGTCTTAGTCAAGGTTGTGCTGCTTATTGACTTTTTGTTTGACATGTTGCCAGAATAGTTGTAGATTAGGTTATATGGTTGATTGATATGTAAAATGGTTTTCTTATGTAAACTTTGGTTGAAAAGAGTCATGTAACCATCAGATTCCTCACTATTCTAACTGTGAATGAGTAACATTCTAGGCTTATCTGGATAGTCAGAAAAGGTGACAAATAATGCTCAAATAGGTTCAAGTGAATCATATTTACTTGCTCTTTGGTCAGGCCATTTTCGGTTGAAAGTCTATTGAATAGTTTATAAGTAGATGAGTTCCTAGAGATTGACCAAAAAGCTGGCTACAAAGCTTATTTTGCAATGATATTACTACTGCTGAAGCAAGGATATCTAAAATTTCTTTGAAACAACATTGAGTTACAAGAATTCCATTCCAAGGGAGTTTTGAAAAGTTGGCAATTGATTGTGTTTACATTCTTTGCATGGTGGACACTTCTGTAAGTTGTACCCCCTTCCCTAAAAGGTTCCATGATATGGAATTTTCTTTTTCTTAGTATTTTGTTATAAAATATATGATTTATTTCAATGTGCACACGTAAATGAAACTCTTAGCAGTAGCACCTCTTTTATCATACACTTTATATTTTGTATTCTTGTGCAGGAGTTCTTTACAGGGATGCTGGTGATATCGCTCTAGCAATTAATGCTTATGAGCAATGTCTTAAGATTGATCCTGATTCTCGAAATGCTGGCCAGGTCTGGTGCATTATGGGGGATTTTTTTTTGTTATTGTTGATTTTGTAAAATTTTCCATAGCTGAAAGTTTTCATTGCTGGTGCTATGTAAAACCATTAAATTGTGGCTTGCTGAGAATGTGTCTTGAAACTAAGTTTGAGCCTGTCATTATTCCTTAAAGCCTATGCCAAACACAGTTGGAGCTATTGAGAGAAATTACATTGGTCTACCAATCTTAGTGCAGGATTTTTAAGAATACCTTGATATGTGTATTATAACCATTCCTGTATCCACACTCTATCTATGGTCAGAATTAGGTCTACCTGGAATCTAATCTGATCTGTAATTTGTACCTTATCTAGTACCTCTGGTACTCTTTAATATATATATTTTATCTTTGCTGATAAAAAAAAAACATTGGTATTTAAACTCTAATAGGGCATCATTTCTAATTTAGAGGATTTCACTTAACCCTTCAACAACTCCTTTGATGTGCAAGCTTACAGGACAATCAAGCCACTCTAACTGCTATAAATTGGAATGTTGATACTAGTAGCATAAAGGCTTGTCAAGGACTAACTTTCCTATATTCTTACCCAAGGATGGTTTTATATGGCATTATCATTAAGATGCCCCCTTATGCAAGAACCCTTTAGGTTTTAGTCCTTCTGAATAAAAAAGGAAACGGATGGGAGTGATTTGACATTAGAGTTATAAGTTAAAATAAAGGGAATATAATAACTAAGGACTAACTTGGGATGTTGATACTAGTAGCATAAAGGCTTGTCAAGGACTAACTTTCCTATATTCTTACCCAAGGATGGTTTTATATGGAATTATCATTAAGATGCCCCCTTATGCAAGAACCCTTTAGGTTTTAGTCCTTCTAAATAAAAAAGGAAACAAATTGGAGTGATTTGACATTAGAGTTATAAGTTAAAATTAAGGGAATATAATAACTGCTTGTATTAGTTGTGGGCTTGACCAAGTAGGTGACCTGACTTAACAGGGATTTATAAATGACTAATGGCTAAATGACTTCATAAAATTGTCATGACTAGTGTTATCAGAACTGGACCGGTCATCGACTTGGTCGAGGCAATGAGTCATTGGTTGAACTGCATAAATTGGTATATATTAAATTTACAAATTTTATAATAAAGAGGTGCTTGGTGGCAAAACTTCTTCTAGAATGCCTTGGCTCATGAGTTCAATACCTGTTGACAACATTTTTGGTTTGTAATAAAACATTATACATGAGACTGTCTACATGAGTTTCAAGTTTCAACAAAATGAAATTATAAAAAATGAAATGAGGGTAGTAGCTGTCACGTTATGTAGGCCTAGATTAGCAACAGAAATGGTATATTGGAGAATGTGAGTTACAGAAAAGGCACCTAGGAAAAATGTGGTATATTGGACAATGTGAGCTGCAAGTTGTCATGTTAATGAAATAGTCGTTGGAGAATATATACGAGTCGGCCGGGCCAAGTAAATTATTGGTTCTTACTGTTTAAGAGTGTGCTAACCGGTTCTTATCGGTGATGTGCATGAATGATCCAATTACTCAACTGGACCAGCCATGGTTCCAGTTCCTGGTCAAACCGGCCCAGTCCGGTTTTAATAACACTGGTCATGACCTCTGATATGGGTTTGCCAACCTCCGACCTTTTGTTGGAGAAAAGAATAAAAAACTTTTGATCTTATATATGTGTGTACTTTGTATTGTATAATGTGTTTGGGTATACTGGGCTTAAGTATTGAGGACTGAGTACTTTATGTAATCTTCATCCATCATTGTGTTACTTATGCTCTGTCTGTTTCAACTTGGATGTAGACTTATGGTCCTCTGTGGGTTGATCATATTGAATTCTTTGTCTATTTCCAGTCTGGTTCTTTGCTTAGCATCTGATTAAAAGAGAGTTTTCCCCTCTATATTTCTAACAACGAATGTTCTGATCAGTATGTGGTTTCTTTTAAAATCTATTTTATCAGTTTCTCTTCCTTTCCCCTCCTGGAAAATTAAAATCTGCCAAGACTCTTTGGGAGATGGCAAATTGAAATTTAACAACAGACATAATTGATTCATCAAGAGGTATTGTAATATGCTATAGTGATGTCAAAAACCAATTCCTCTGAAAAGGTTGTTAGTTAATGGACATGAATGACTTTATTACAACTCTAACATGGCAACCTCATGCTAGAGTCTGTTGGGCTTGAATAGATAATGCTCAAACATTTTTTACTATGTGCTGAAATTTAGCTTTTATTAAGAATGGTTGCTAGGATTGAACTCCTCTACACATTAAGGTTCAATACTATGTTATGAACTAACTAACCCAAAAGCTTAAGTTGGAGACTAATCATTGGCATTATTACATCTTCAGCAAGCTAAGAATTCTTGAAATGAATCTTAATGGTAAATCTTTTCCCCAAAAGCTTTGTGATGACCAGCCTTGTGTTGCCAATCAAATGAGATTAAAAGCCTCAACATCTTTAAATCCAATGGCACATCTTTTTATTATGTGAGAAATGGAAACCTTTTCTAACTAATCCAAGGCATTTTCCTTTTATTTTTGGGTTTCTTTTTACTCACTTTCCTCACCAAAATCTTGCCTCCCATCCTTTTAAGTTTTGGTAGAGGCTTTTGAGAGTTTAAATATGACCTTGTTTATATGGTATCTCTGAAGCTGCAAAGTTTTTGCTTCCAACCTAGCTTGCAAGCCCTTTTTTCTCTTATTTCTGCTATTGATACTTTCTTGGATTTGTTATGGGAAGCCTCAATACTTATCTTTGCTTGTACATAAATATTAAGTATCTTGACGATAGAAGATTCCTTCCACCCTGATCCCCCTTTCCTCCCCATGTCTTTGGTTCTTAATTTTCTTTGAATTTCTTAGAAAAATGGAAGGGAGTTCAAGTTGCTATGATGATTAACGGTAGTTCAGTTGGGTGTTAATGGTCTTGAAAGTGGCATTTTTTTTAAAATTCAAATTCATACAGTTTTCTCATAATTTGGAAATATTTTGTTATATTCTCATTAGTTGTGACTTGATACAGGGTTTGGATGATTGGATTTTGTTGTTTGCAAGTATTGGCTCTTTTAATTGTTGGGCTTTTCCCCCTTTTTTCCCTACAGCAATTGATATCTCTTTAACACACTAATGTGCAGAACCGTTTACTTGCGATGAATTACATAGATGAAGGAAATGATGACAAACTTTTTGAGGCTCACAGGTACAGCTTTCTCCTGTGATATTTTAAAATTTAAATTTTGATTATTGGTAGTGTTTGACCATTAAGGCCATTATCGAAAACTTTTCATCAATTCATTGATTGTTTTATAAATGTTTCATTAAAAAAAGTATGATTTCCCTAGGTGATGAGAGAAATAGTACTTTAATTGATTACCTGATCAACTTCATTGATTTTTCATAAATGTTTGGTAAAATATATGAATATATAATTTTTGTAGGTGATGAATAAAGTAATACTTAATTGATTTCCTGAAACTGAAACAAATATACCATGTGTTGTGCTGGTGGAAATAGTCTGCCATTTTGTTAGTTATTGATAACATTGATGATGGTAATGAAGAAAAATAAAATAGAAGCTGTTAAAAGAAAAATAATTTTCTTGAATAGCTGTGTATTCACTAAGAAAGAAAAGCACAAATAGTGAGAGCTTGATTGAGTTTTAAAGGCATGAAGAGATTAATTTTCTATGGCATGCATCAGTAAGATGCAATCATTTCTGGTAACCTGGCAACTTTGAAGCGCAAAACCATTTTTTCAGTAAACATAAATTGACCAAGATACCTTTTAGCTCTTTAACATGAATTCATTGTTTTGGATGCTTTGTTGAGATCTCTTGAACTAGTCATTGCATTGGAAACTATGCCCTAAAGCTCTTAATTGTTTATTTACATTTACGGAAAATGAAGCCATTTATATGATTGAGAGTAGCTGAATAACACTTTTAAATCACAATTGGCATGTTGTGTAGGAATAGAAAAACCATATTCATGTGTTATGTTTTGAAATGTACGTTTCTTCTTGTTGACTCTGCCAGTAGTGTTTCTTTATGTGATTAATGACATGCTTGAGTTTTGATCAGTGGTAATTTCAATTGCCATATTTTGTCAGCCATAATATTTTTATGCATAGCAACTTTATGTAAAAAAAGTAGAATGATATGTAGCCTGGAGAATTTATCAAAGAAATGTTTCCATACAGGGACTGGGGTAGGCGATTTATGAGACTATATTCACAGTTCACATCATGGGACAACTCAAAAGATCCTGAACGGCCTCTTGTGATAGGATATGTCTCTCCTGATTATTTTACACATTCTGTGTCATATTTCATAGAAGCTCCCCTTCTCTATCATGACTATACCAATTATAAAGTGGTTGTTTATTCAGCAGTTGTCAAGGTATCGTTTATGAATGCATATGTGCAACAATGTTATATGTAACTCTGTTAATGCATTTGGTCAATTTTCAAAGCTCTTGCAGTGCATTTGGTTATGCTAGGTAATTGCATAAAATATTTTCCAGTGCCATCTAAAAATTGTAGTTAAATTTACCTGTTACTCCCTGATGGGGTTTAGGGTAGATATGTCAATCAAATATTGGAAGAGCCTGAGTTCCCCCCCCCCCAGGGGGTGATGTGAGTGTCTGGAAGACAGTTTCTCAATCTTTGCGGATGATTTTAGGTCTACAAAATTGCTTTAGGAATTATGGTTATTGTTTTATAGGCGTTGTTGTTGTTGTTGTTGTTGTTTTGGAAGCAAATGGCACTTCTTGGCCAGTTAGCTTCATGTCCATTGTGGGTTTTGTTTTCCAACTGTTTAAACTGATGGTGCAATAGCTACTTCCTATTCTGGTTTCATGTTCTATTTTAGTCATAATTGATCTAGATGAGGTTTCAGTGTTAAAATATTCTGGTCTTTACACGAGAAAATATTTATTAAGCAAAATAGAGTCTGGTATTTTGCTAACTACAAACAAATTGTGGAAGGGAAGGAAATAATAATCCTGGATATCACAAAAGTCGTCTGGTGAATAGGAGCTATCTTGTCAGCCTATATATATCTTATGGATTGATGCTCTAGTGACTGGATGTCTCCCCAAATATCCACAGGTCCATAGCATAACTATAAGAAGGCCTCATCTGTAGGGTGGGATTGAGATCACTTATGATGCCCACATCTACATGATGTCCACATCCTGGTTTATGGTCCAAGTAAGATGGTTTTGTATTGGGAGTATAGAAAATATATGGTATACCACATGCTGGCTGGAGATGCTGATAGAGTCGGAAGACTACCGTTTAATTGTCATGCGCCACGAATAAAGTAGTAAAGTACTAGGTGCTCATTTTCCTTTTCGTAGTGGCTGTAGTTGCTTTTGTCCTGGGCATCCATTAAGTTGGTGTTCATCTGCCAATGTGGATTAAATGCTAAAGAACCTTCTTGCTATCAATTATTGTGGATTATTATTTATCCTTAGGCTTAGCAGGCCAAAAGTGATTCTGGTCTGCATATTTATTGTTTAAAATTTGAATTTTGGTTCCATAATTTGTCTTGTCATTAATATCTCCATTTTTTTTTTCTGTGGAATGAAATTTATTTTCCTGTGATGTTGCAGGCAGATGCAAAAACCATCCGGTTTAGAGAGAAAGTCTTAAAGAAGGGTGGGATCTGGAAAGATATTTATGGAACTGATGAAAAGAAGGTTGCCGACATGGTTAGAGAAGATCAAGTTGATATTTTAATAGAGCTTACTGGTCACACTGCAAACAATAAGCTGGGAATGATGGCATGTCGACCTGCTCCCGTTCAGGTGTTTTTAACATCTACATATTTAGATTTTTTTCCCTTTGTCTATCAACTTGTAACTTTTCTGATCCTTCTTATCATATTCTCTGTTTCCCCCCTATCTCTACTTTGTAGCATGTTGATTTTGTGAAGCTGCAATTTTTATCTGTTGTGAGTTTTGGCGCATTCTTAGAGAAAGTTCCATTGTATTATGCTACGGGTTAATGTTATTTTCATCTTGTGTAATACAATTTGAAAGTTCCTTTGTGTTATTAACCAACTCTTTCAATTCCTGTTGTATTATGCTACAAATTAATGTGATTTTCATTTGTGTAATAGAAATTGAAATAGTTGGTTAATAATGCTTAGTTTATTAGAAATGGATTGGGCTTTAATGCCAAAAGGTAGCTCATAATATTTCAGTCATATTCCTAGCGGATATGGGGCATCTCAAGTCTTAACACACCCTCCTTACATTTGGACTGGACTGGACATTTGGAATGCTAAGTTTAGGAAAATGGAAATCTGCATGTGGCCCAACATAAAAATTGGATAGATTAGTACCATATTAGAAATGAGTTAAGCCTAACTCAACCCAAAAGCTAGCTCACAGGAGGATTGCCCAAGTCTTATAAAGAGTATTTTGGCTATATTCCTAGCTGATGTAGAACATCCTAATGAGTTTAATCCAGCTAATTTGCTATTATGTATTTTTTCTTAGATGTGCTTATATTTGACTTGTAGATCAAATAATTTATATATAATTTAGCCTGAATTCAGAAAGGAGACAATTTATATATAATATTTAAAAGAAATTTATTTGTGTCATGAATCAATTTTGAACAACTATTAGGTATATATGTCTTTAATGTATTCTTTTGTTTCGATATTACATATATCTTCTCCATGTATATATGCAGTGCTTAATTTAGCCATCAAGCTTGTGATATAAAGTCTATATCAGTGTTTTACTGTACTGTTGTGTGTCAATGTAGACAACACCACATGCTATTTATAATATGAAAAAGGAATCAATATTGATTACAAGATCAATCAATTGCCGATTTAGAATATTCTAATAATAAATACAATATTGGGAATAATATCAAGACATAGTCTCACACAGTCACACTCCCCCTCAAACTGGAGCATATGTGTGGCATGAACCAAGCCTATTACAAATGTGGTAAACCCAGTAGAAACTAAAGGCGGTTTGAGTGTGTGGTTGCGCCAGATAAGCATGGCTCGGTGGCAGCCAATGAAGGCCCGCAGTGACGATGCGTCATGCGTTGTGTGTGTGAACTTCACGTGCTAGGGCCCTGCATGGGGCTGCTTGCAGCGGTGTTTTGAGTTGGCTGCGCACGTGGACGGCATGATGATCTTCAGAAAGGTCGACGAAAATGCTTGAACAGATCGTTGGAAAGAGGCGAAGCATGATGGTGCAGTCACTAGACTGCGGGTCAGCCAAACAGCGATAAAATAGAGCCAAACAGGTTTATCAGAGGAGGAGCATGGCAGGGAGGTTGTTGGAGAGTGGGTCGTGCTCCGGAAATGGGATCACGTGTGAGTGTCACGTGTTGGAGTGTGGTGGTGGAAGAGGTCGCGGTTGACGGCATTGGGTTTGCTGGAGAGAGGCACTTTTGATCGGAGGGTCACACCGGTGAGATGACAGCTTGGTGGCAGTGTAAGCATGCTCGCACCGTGCGTGTCACTGTTTACGCAAAAGGAATGCTGCAGCAAAAAGGGGAAAAATCGCCAGAAAAGAGGGATAGTTAGGAGAGAGGTCCACTGGGGACAGTAGGTCCCCGGTGGAGCATGATTTTCGTTATTCCTCTGTCAAGAATAACCTAAGCTCTAGATACCATGTAACAGTGTTTTATTGTAATGTTGTGTGTCAATGTAGACAGCACGTCATGCTATTTATAATATGAAAAAGGAATCAATATTGATTACAAGATGAATCAATTACTGATTAATAGGAAATAGAATATTCTAATAATAAATACAATATAAAGACATAATCTCACATTCATGGTAACATGTGCTATGCGAATCAATTTGATATTTGCTAAATTGTAACATATTGCATGACATGCAGGTGACTTGGATTGGTTATCCCAATACAACAGGATTGCCTACAATTGATTATAGAATAACTGATTCTCAGGCAGACCCTCCCGAAACAAAGCAGAAGTAGTTCTCTTCTTGAATTTGTGTACTTTCTTGTCATTGATCTAGTGCTTCCCCTCTATTATCATGGTATTTTATTTTCTAATGACACTTTTCCCAAATTACAGGCATGTTGAAGAGTTAGTTCGATTACCGGATTGCTTCCTTTGTTACACTCCTTCCCCTGAGGCTGGTCCTGTTTGTCCAACTCCTGCTCTTTCCAATGGCTTCGTTACATTTGGTAGTTTTAACAATCTTGCCAAGGTAGTAATATTGTTAAATATATCATGTAATTCTATTTTTGATTATGAATAACAAATTGTAAAAGGTAAGTCGTGTATCCCCTGATTTATGTTGTTTTATTTATTCAGATTACACCCAAGGTACTGCAGGTCTGGGCAAAGATACTATGTGCAATTCCAAATTCTCGTCTTGTGGTGAAATGTAAACCGTTTTGCTGTGATAGTGTGAGACAGAGGTTTCTTTCAACACTAGAGAAGTTAGGTCTTGAACCACTACGAGTTGATCTTCTGCCCCTTATTCTTCTTAACCATGATCATATGCAAGCTTATTCTCTAATGGACATCAGGTAACATCTATTTTTGTATACCTTTTTTTTGGTCCTGCATAAGCTCTGGCTTTGTTATTTTTTATTCATACATATTTTGGTTTGTTGACTACGAATCTTGGGTATTATGTGTGGCACCAATTTTTTTTTTATATATATATATATATATATCTCAAGTTTTAACCTTTTCTGTATCCTTGGTGATTATTGGATATGATATAACTGCAATTTAGTTTAAAGGCTGAAAGAGTGACTCAATTAGGCTTGTAGCATCATCTAAATTAAAAACTTGGTGTGTGTTTGAATTAGTTTATTTTTGTATCTGGAAATGCTGTCAGTCAAACTGCTCGAGAACTTCTACCTGAAAAGCTATTTTGTGAAAAAAAAATTAAGCAAAATCAAACAATGTTCTTACTCTTAAAATTTGTTTGCATCCTAAAATTTAATAATTCAATAGTTATGCTAAGGATGGTTGTTTCTGATGCTAATCACTTCGTAGTATGAATGCATAATAAAATTTACTCAAGATTTTAGAATTTACATTTTGTTGTCAAATTCTAACTTCATATATATTTCATTGTCATAGTCTATGTAGTTATTTAGCCAGTTTTTAAACAGCATTATATGAATAGCATCTAGAAAAGCACAAGACCATTACAAGTATATATTACAAGGTTATCTCTTGGTTATTTTATTGAATGTTAAACTTTATTATACTACTACCTGCAATATTATTCAGCTTATTCTTATGAAATTTTATTAAATATTGTCTATGTACATTGGTTTTTTGGTCTTGTTTCATGAATCATGGTTGAGGTTTTACCTGTTTATTGTTGATTGTTTGTATTTCCTGCACATAATACATACATGCATCTGAAATATGAAAAAAATTCTAACTGCTGATGTTGGACCAGTGGTTGTGATCAATTATTACTTATGATCATAAGAATAATGCAATACTGTGTGTTTGTTAAATAGCTTGTCTTATGCCCATGATAATCTTTCTTTTCTGTCTTTTGTATTAAGTTTGGACACATTTCCATATGCTGGAACAACCACGACTTGTGAATCTTTATACATGGGAGTTCCATGTGTTACAATGGCTGGTTCAGTGCATGCACACAATGTTGGTGTTAGTCTCCTTAGCAAAGTTGGTAAGAATCTGCAATATTTCCCAATGAATTAGTGCGTGTTTATTTTACGCTCATCCCACTTTCGGATGCATGTTCAATGCCAATCCTCCTTTTCACAATGGATTGGCGTTCAATGTAACCCAATGGTGTTTTAGTTGTTGTTTCACGAGCTACCTTGGGAATTGTGATTTTGTGGAATGCCTTCAAGTGAGCCCAAAGAAGTGCTTGGCTAATTTCATTATATATAACATTTCTAAATACTTATAATTTTTTCTTGGCTGTTGTTGCTGCTAGTTTGTATCTGACAATTTTCATGATTTCTTGTGTTTTTCATTTAAATAGAGCTTTTATTTTTTAGAAATTGATTTATAATAATTCTGATTATTTGTTCAACTAGTCAATTGTTGTATAGTTTGGTTAAAAGTTGTGCAGCTTGTGACTATCAATTTTTTAATGTATGAACAATAAAAAAAATGTAACTGGGAAATTCTATGTACCGTGCCTTGTTGATGCCAATGCTGGCTGTTATGAGTTTGATTACAGAATTCAATGATCCTAAACACAGAGGTATGAAAACTTGGGTGCCTAATTGGCTAATTCTCAAACAATTATACATGTTTGAGATTAACATAGCTATATGGATGAGTATAAAAGAAAGCTATGTTCAGCTAGGTGGATGGTTGCAACTTGCAAGTAAATCATGAACCAGCCAAAAATCTATTTTTCTTGCAATTAGTGTGCTACTGGGCCTCAATTGTCAAATTCCTAGGATGGGAAATGTTTTTTCAGAAGAAGACAGCCACTGATGCCCGATGGATGGTTTTTTGACTTGATCTAAAATAGTTTGTCATGCGATTTAACTTTGTGATCTGTAGAATATTTTGAATTTTAAGAATCCTGCATAGTCTCTTGCCTTGTGTCTTATTTGATTATGGACTTGTTCCAATTTCTTTCACTTGGTTGAACTGGATAGCGTAGTTGAGCATAGCTTTCTGTTACTTTTTTTTATCGGCATAGCTTTCTGTTACTTGAAACAGGCTCGTGTTCACTTCTCTTCCTGCCTGTATAATATTACTCTTTCATCTGTTTGTTTTATAGTACATTTTTCTTCTCTTGTGGGAGAAGTTATTAGATATGAATTCAATACTCCGAATAGTATGTAGAAACATATTATTCTTTGCATCTTTTGTGTTGCCATTAAAACTACGAATATCTCACTTCTAACAATTCAGGTCTGGGCAATTTGATTGCCAAAAATGAAGATGAATATGTAAAATTGGCTGTGAAGTTGGCCTCTGATATTTCGGCACTACAAAATTTGAGAATGAGTCTTCGAGAGCTCATGTCTAAGTCCCCTCTCTGCAATGGAGCAAAATTTACCCTTGGTCTAGAGTCAACATATAGGAAAATGTGGCGCAGATATTGTAAAGGAGATGTTCCGGCTTTGAAACGCATGGAGCTGTTGCAACAACCTGTTTCTTCAAATGACCCATCCAATAAGAACTCTGAGCCAACAAGGGCCACAAACTCAAGTGAGGGCAGCCCCGGATCTGTCAAGGCCAATGGATTCAGTTCAACACAACCACCGAAGCTTAATTTTGTCAATTGTGAAGAAAATGGTGGGTCGCTGAATCACAGTAGTAAGCAAGGTATGGTGGGTTCAAGTTGAATTTCATGAGAGTCCTTTGTTGTGATTCAAGGATGCTAAGCTGTATTAGGTTGATATGATGTATATTGTGGTTGCTACTGGAAGAGGCTTGCAGCTCCACGGCATCACAAGAGGCTAAATTTTCATAGAATGACAATTTTTTCTGGGAAAGAAGTGTAAGCAACAGTTACCAAATCGATTTGTGTCCTCAACTGCTGTTGATACTCCCAGAGGTGATGCTGCTTTGAAATGGCATCCTTCAATATCTGTAACACATTTTCGCCCCCTTAATTATAATAGCCAGTTGAGAGTGTAAATTGTGTAATATTTATTTAATTTTTTTTTTGGGGTATGGACTTCTTTTCTAGCATGTTGTTGAAGGATGGAGTGTACCTGTGTGAATGTAATAGGCTTTCATGTGAAAAACAGGGGTGGACAAATTAAGATTTCTGTGTTGATTAAGATAGGAATATGAAAGTTTGGCTCTGAAGTACTAAAGAGTTCAAAACATGTCTACAGAGGAAACAATATCAGAAGCAACTTAATTAGCTCTTAAGCTAGTAGTAGTACTCTAATTTGATAACTGTTATTATGACATTGGTCAATGCTATTATGTGACGAGATGTGGGCATAATTTTACCCTTCCTTAGGATTGATCAGTACTTCCTATGAGATACGTGAAAATGATTGTTTTCACCTGATAGTTGGCAACTAGTAAAATGTGATTAGGGCTAATGTGTTCTCATTACATTAGCGAAACAGTTTTTCATAATTTCATGTAATGGACCCAACAAACTCCACAATAGCCTAGGTTCCTGGTAATAAGGATCTTAAAATACCAGTTAAGTATTAATCTCTAAAGAATTTTGATGTTAATATAATGTTTTGATTATAAAGAATGAACTAGATGTTAACTCATAAAAATTTCTGTTAGAGTTAACTTTAATATGCAGTGAAATCTTCTTGATTCGAATGAGATTATTCCTTGATGGATTTTTAAGTTGTCTTAAATTTTTTTGGATAATTAAAAAGAGAAAATGAGAAATCGTGCAAGAAAGGTAGAATGGGGAAACAAACAATCTAATATTGCATTAATGGATATGAATTAGGTTTGATTGACTGGACGTCATTAATTATTGTCTTAATGGATTAGGGATACTGCATGGTTTGGTTGACTGATTGATTAGTTAATTAATTAAAGAAACTTTGTTAGTCATAGCAGTAGGTTGGATTCTGAACTTAAATTAGTAACTACGAATTTTAGTTTCCTAGCCTTTCCATTATTTTTCAACTTTAATTTTGATGGTCATAACAGCATTAAGCAGTCTTGTTTTTTTTTTTCCCCCCCTTTAAGAAAACAGCAATGAGGAGTCTTATTCAACCATGTAAATTTTATAGAAGAAATTTCACATCTAATCTCGACAAGGAATTTGTTAATAACATTTCCTAACTTATTTTTTCTAAAACTCTTTTTATTAGATAGAATATATTGAGAGTTATTAAATTAAGTGAGACTCATTCTTTATTTAGCAAGTGTCATATAATTTTTTGAATTTTAATAAATTTCAGCCAATAACAATAAATCCTGAAAAAGTGTATTAAATAAAGAATGTATTACTAACATTTTTTTCTTTCAACAAAAATAAACTAATTAAAGAGGAAAATAAATTAAATAAATCTCTCTCGTATATATTTGCTTTATGAAAAGAGTAGTGGAAATGGTTTCATAACCACTCAACCTGATCACTTCCCTTATGTAGTCAACTTGTACAAATGCTGATTCATATCACCATTCTATCACTCTATATAAGCTTCAACAATCAAGCCATTTTGCATATTCATACTACAATCTCATTCTTACATATCCTTCAAACACAAGCTTCTCCTGTTTCCAAAGCCAAAAAATGTCAACCACCATTGATGTTCCTGAATCAAGCAATGTTGCTAAAGGCAAAGCAGTTTTAGCTGCCCCACCAAGGCCAGGAGGGTGGAAGAAAGGGGTAGCAATAATGGACTTTATTCTAAGGTTAGGTGCCATAGCAGCTGCTCTTGGTGCTGCAGCCACTATGGGAACCAGTGATCAAACACTCCCTTTCTTCACTCAGTTCTTTCAGTTTGAGGCTAGTTATGATAGCTTCACTTCTTTCCAGTATGTGGCCTTCGGAACTCTATTTTATATGCCTTTTCGAAACATCAACATTGACAATCTTATTTGCATTCAATTTCTATGCATCCACGGAATATATTTTTTTTTATTGTCCTTCAATGAGAAATCATAGTAGTTATGATTTCAAAAGTAATTGTTATAAAATTTAGCAAACTTGTAAAAATCGTTCATATATATAGACATTTACTCATCTTGTTCATCCAAATGAGAAATTAACCTAATGGTTAACAAAATGCAGGTTTTTCGTTATTACAATGGCTTTAGTGGGTGGCTACTTGGTGCTATCCCTACCTTTCTCTTTCGTAGCCATCATTCGCCCCCATGCAGCTGGACCAAGGCTTTTCTTGATTATCTTAGACACTGTAAGCTCTTTCACACTTAATTAGGCTTTGTATCTTTATGGATAATTTTTTCTCTCTTTAAGTGCTTATAATAAGACAAGAAAAATAAAATGAATTGAGTTTTTTGCAGAATTTAAAATCAGTACACTTAATTATTATAAAAATTCCTTCATCTAACTTCTCTAAAACTTGAGATATGCATAAATTGATTTTAACTTATAGAAAATTTGAATTAATTCATTTTACCTTTTTATTTATTTTTTCTTCTATGGAGAAGGCCTTGGATTATATATATATATATATATATATATATATATATATATATATATATATATATATATATATATATATATGCATGGCAAGTCTCTTTTACCATTGATAATTTCTCCAATAGAAGAAGCATGTCAAGGGGTCTGGATCATTGATCACTACAAGAGTTATTGTAATTGTTGATAAAACACTTGGTTTAAGCTATGCAACACTAAATGGCTTAAGCTTTTTGTGTGTGTTGATCACTACAAGAGTTATTGTAATTGTTGATAAAACACTTGGTTTAAGCTATGCAACACTAAATGGCTTAATAAGCTTTTTGTGTATGTTGATGACATTGCAGGTGTTTCTGACTTTGGCCACTGCTAGTGGTGCTTCAGCTGCTGCCATAGTTTACTTGGCACACAATGGGAACCAAGACTCGAACTGGCTTGCCATATGCAACCAATTTGGAGACTTCTGTGCACAGACCAGTTCAGCAGTGGTGTCATCCTTCGTTGCTGTGGTTGTCTTGGTGTTGTTGGTTGTTATGTCTGCTTTGTCTCTTGGGAAGCGTTGAGAATTAACATGCTTATTGCTTGGGGCTTTGACTTAATTATCTGTGTATTATTCCTCAGGTTTTGAGGTTTCCATCAAGTTAATGAATTGTGTTCTAGTATTGATTTGGGAAGATGTTTCAACGGAATATTTAAACAATTTAGTTGCCTTTTGGGTATAATAATTTGTTGTAGTTTTAACCATTAGAAATGATTTAATACCTATTCAAACAAGTAATTTTTAACAATTTTTGAACTCTAAAAAATGAACGCAAGAGAATAATAATAAAAATGATAAATTAATGTCACATCAATATTTAATGGACTTAGGACCATTTTGAATCCATTTGAAAATATAAAAGACTAAAATAGGATTTTTAAAACATTATTAAACAAAATAGAAAAAATAGGAAAATATGAAAGTTATAGAACAAAATGATATTTTAGTCTTAAGTTTATTTAAAAAATTATAGAATCACAATTAGAACTAATTGAATAAGTAGTAATACCTATGAAATTTTGTGATTTCGACTAAATTTTAATCAACAATAAATAATTAATGTGTTTAAAATAAAGTATGAGAAAATGTTACTAACATGAGACAAGTGAATAATATTACAACAGATTTTGTTATAATTTATATTATTATTTTAATGTTTCATTCACTTTTGCTTTAGTTAGATAGTAACTTCTCAGAAAAAAAAGCTTGATAACAACTATTGCGTCTTGGTTCATTTGTAAATGAAGAATTTGAAAGGAAGAATAGAAGGGAACCAAAAATAATATATATTAACATGAATAATTATTAAGGGTTATGCCGCAATTTTAGAATAATAAGTATTATTCACACATGATCATGAACAATCTCATAAAAAACATAGAAGAAAAAAAATATCAATTGGAGAAGAGAAAAACCAAGAAAATTCTAATCTCTCCCAAACTGTCAATAATCAAAGTTGCAGTTTTTCTCAAGCATTTAAAGATATGAACTAAAATCTATTCAGACCCAAATACAATAAAAATACAAACTAATTGACAAGCCCGTGTCAAATACAACAACAACCTTGACATGTCTGTGCCAATGAATGACATGGCCATGTTCATTGGGGCTAGCTCAAAATTGTTCTCTTTTTCTTATAGAAAGGTTTGTGACGGCCAAACCACATGACTCTTATACACATGAAAGCACCCATGGCATAACAAGTTTGACAAAAAGAATAAAATGCGATGAAATGAACAAAAACAAATACCTAAACAACTAAAAATACAAATAATCTTAACTAAAATTCTTCCTAAATAAAGACTAAATACAATCCATCACCTGACCCAAGGACAACTATAAATAAGTTGGTCTTAGATAGATGTGAGCCATCCATGCTCATTTTAGCATAACACACATTAATCCAGACATTCTCTCTCAATTGCAAATTACTCAAGAAAGAATCTAACTTCTTTAGATCTTTGTTATGGATTATGGATATTCATAATTGATTATATGACCTATTTTAGGTGTTTATCTGTTTTTGCAAAGTCAAACTATGTTTTAAAACATATAAAAATAAAAACTCAAGAATGTAGTAAGGGTAAAATAATATTTTTATTCAATATTAATATTTCTCCTTTTCTTTTTATCAACCAAACAACTTTAATTCAAATATTTTTCTATATTTTTACTCTATTCCTTTTCTACCAAACAAACTTTATTTCACTCTATTCTCACATATTCCTCTTTTTTTCTTTTCTCATTTACCTATTTCCGCTCCCAAATAAAGCATAATAGTCCACCGCTACTTTTGTATTCTATCTCGCGGTAATTTATGAGTGAAATTTAATTTATTCTACATTCTTTCTTTTTCTTTATAAAAATTTATAGAGAAGTTTATTTCAAATAAAATTTAAATAAACCAACAAAATTTGTTTTATCATGAAATTTGTATATATATTTTGTAGGTCTCGATTAATAACATTTGTAAAGTGGAAAATGGTTTTTTAATTGTATACGTGCACGTGACCAAAGAATATGTATCGAGTGACAAAGAATCCAATATCGTGTCATGGATCTACGTGGTTTGGTTGACCAAAATATGCATATATTACGAAACTTTAATTTGTTAATTATTTATATTAATGGGTTAGGGTGGTTTAAGCCGTTAACTCATTAATTGAAAGGAGTTTGTTACAATAACAACAGGTTGGGTTTTAATTATAATAACTAGGATTGGTTATATTATAGTATTTCATTTTTTCAGAGTTAGTGGGCTATTGCCAGTCGAATTGTCCATTTTGGTTAAATTGAGGATCTAATTTAATTAAATTTGATAGTTTGATTCAATTTTTATAATTTTTTTTTTAAATCTAACCCAAATCAACTCATTTATGAATGGTCCATGTCAACGGGTTATCTATTTAAATTTGACCTTTTTATTTTATATCATGATTCATTCAAATATATCTAATACAATTAACACAATATTATCATATGTCTGAAAGTAGTACAATTGATTCATTTAATACCAACAACACAATATTCTAAAATAGACTAATACAAATTAAAATAAAATATTCTTTAACAATATTTATTATAATAATTTGAATCACAACTATTTCCTACAAACTAATTTCTTACAATAAGTTTTGCTACAATCAACTTTGCTAAAACAAACAAACAAAATAAGATCCATGATATTACAAAGATGACAGGAAAAAAATAAATATGAAGAAAGATAAAACAAATAATAAACAATGTACTTGAAAGTAATTCCTTAAGAAGGGATTCCAATATTAGCAGTATTTAAGGTCAAACCAAACAATTCTAAAAATTTTGATTGGATCTATAAATCTAAATTCATGACCCAACTCATACATGAACGATTTTGATCGATTCTGTTCGATTTTGATCCAACTACATAAATAAACCAACCTAAACTATTCAGATAGGTCTGGATAAATTCGAGTTCGTGGGTGACTTGTACCCATGAATACCCCTAGATAATAATACAAATTAATGTAATTAATATATTGATTTATACGAAATCTATTTTTAAATTTTAAAATATTTTTTATTATTTTTCTATTATATTATTTATGATAAGCATGTAAATAATTTAAGAAGTAGAAAAAATATACAATTAAAAATAGTAACTAATATTGTATTAAGTTTTTAAATAGAAAATAAATAAAATCATCTTTTTGTTAAAATGGAGAAATAGAAAGAAACATAGAAAAAACATATCTATTGATTATTATGTATGATAAATTTATTAATTTTTTATAATAATTATCTTAAAATTTACAGTTATTAATCTATGATTAGATGATTTTATACGAGTGTATAGTAGACTAGTAGTTAAACTCCAAATAGTATATCCGTTGCTTGATTTCATTCAAATTTGATTTATCAAATTAATCCCATATGCTTCCGTGATATCCAAATCATGAAAACCATAATCCCTAATTAATATACAATAATGATCAATGCCAACCTGCCTAACCATCAATTTGAATTACGTTGGTTAATTAAGAAGTTAAAAGGTAAAAAATTCAATAAAATAATTATGTACTTTATTTTAATAACTTTTAATAAAAATTTTATATATTAGTAATTTTTTAACCAGTGTTCACATTTAAAAAATCTATTAATAAAATATAAATTAACAGAAGAATTTATATTTGATTTTCATAAAATTTCTTGATCCGTGATAGTCAGCATTGTGAGCAGCTAATTACTCTCTAACCCAATGATTGAAAACACCCTCTCATACAAATACAAAAAACAACAAAACTAGAAGATTGTTAAATATATATTTTTTTCTCTCTTTCTCTACTTACTTTGATACGAAAAGGCGAAATTATTAAGAGCAAAAGTTTTCACAACAACTTCGCTAAGTTCGTTAGTTGGCACTTGGCATCCCTATCCCACTAATCCTAACATCAACGACTCTTAATTTTTCCCTCTATATATATAACCTTCAATCATCAACACATTTGCATCATCCACTCTCACATTAATTCATAGAGTCATCTCATATATCTCCTCAGAACATAACTAAGTTTCTCTCATTAATTTTCCAAGCCAAAAAAAAGAATGTCAACCACCATTGAAATCCCAGAGTCAAGCAAAGTTGCTAAGGGAAAAGCTGTTGCAGTAGTTGCACCAGCAAGGCCAGGAGGGTGGAAGAAAGGGGTGGCAATAATGGACTTTATTCTAAGGTTAGGTGCTATTGCTGCGGCTCTTGGTGCTGCTGCCACTATGGGAACAAGTGATCAAACACTTCCTTTCTTCACTCAGTTCTTTCAGTTTGAGGCTAGTTATGATAGCTTCACTACTTTTCAGTATGTGACCTTCTAATTACTCTATTTTCTATATATGTGTTTTCATATAACACCAGTCTTAATTCACCGAAATGAGAAATTAACCTTATATAGTTATCAAAATGCAGGTTTTTTGTTATTACAATGTCTCTAGTGGGTGGTTACCTTGTTCTGTCACTACCTTTCTCTATTGTAGCCATCGTTCGCCCCCATGCTGTTGGACCAAGGCTTTTCCTCATCATCTTAGACACTGTAACCTCTCTCAAATATTGATGAAATCGGTCTTGTTTGTTTGGACAAACTTTTCCACGAACAAAGTCTTGATAATATCAATTTTGTTTGAATAAATTTCTTTATAAACACTTATAAAAAGAAGAAAATAAGAAGTTAAAAAGAAATTGAATTTCTTTCAAATAAGAAGCTAAAAAGAATTTAAATTTCTTTCATAAACTAAAATTAACTTGTAGACTTTAACTTTTGAAGAAGTTAAATGAAATAACTCCTATAAAAAAAAGTACATAAGTTAATTTTAGTTAATGAGAAATTTAATTTATTTCATTTTCTTATAAATGCTCATGAAAAAACTTATGCAAATAGTATATAACTATAAGAGACTAAGATACACGAGAAGCCTCTTTATTTTCCAAATGATCACTTCTCCTGCAGAATAATGGTACATCGAAGCATATGAAGAGTAGCACTACAAGAAATAGAGAGGAATTCATATACGTACTAACAAAATATAGTAATTAGACTATTTTTCATTGATATAGAAATTGTTGGTTGGTCCTTTAAACGTTGTGAGTTTACGATAATTAACAGTAAGATGCAATGAAAATTTATGTTAATTACTTATGTTAACAAGATTTTTTTGTTAGGTTGATGTATATTGTACTGTTATCATAATTTATATATTTACAATGTAATATAGAACTTCATTTTCATTAGGTAAATGACCTGAAGGAATTTCTAGAAGAAAGAAAATAAAATAAAATAAACTTATTTATAAGTTAAAATTAACTTATGTATAAATTAATTTATAGAAATTTGTTCAGAAATAAATTCTTCTGGATCAGCTTATCCAAACAGATCCTAGTCCATAAGCCTAATTACTAATAGTATTTGTTGTTCCTTTAAACTTGCTGACCCAATTGTAAGTTTATTAGTATTATCATATACTTTTATTTATAGACTTTGTGTGTACGTGTTTATGAATATTGCAGGCGTTTCTTACTCTAGCCACTGCTGGTGGTGCTTCAGCTGCAGCCATAGTTTACTTGGCACACAACGGGGATCAGGACACGAACTGGTTAGCCATATGCAACCAATTTGGAGACTTCTGTGCGCAGACCAGTGCGGCAGTCGTCTCATCCTTCGTTGCTGTGGTTGTCTTAGTCTTGTTGATTATCATGTCTGCTTTGGCTATTGGGAAGCCTTGAAAATAATCAACATAAGGGACCTTAATTAGTTAATTAAGTTATATGTTGTGCATGTTTATTTTCTGTTAGTTTTCCTTGGCTTGTGAGGATTTAATGTCCTTGAAGTAATTAATGATGTTCCAAATTGATTACTTTGTGTAAATTTGGTCAGGTGTTGTTGCGAATGGAATATTTTAATTACATTCTGATATATAGATGTTTGAAGCTTTGAAGTCCTTATTCTCAATTACAAAGTCGTCCTTTCATCTTGTTCCATTTTTTTTCTTGGCGTGATCGACATGAGAGAATGGGAGTTGGAACAATAAAAACAGAATGCGAGATATAACTATAGAGCTAGTAATGTTATAATTCTGAAAAGGAAAAATGTAATTTTCAAATCCCAGAAAAGGAAACAGAAATAAGAAAGATAAAGGAAAAAAATTGGTAGATATAATGATTGATTCAATAAGAAAGGAAAACAAGATAAAAAGCGCTGTGCGAAATTCGGTATGTAAAAAAAAATAGAATTATTATAAAAAAATTAATATCTTTATAGTTTTTATAATTTTTTTTCATTTAGTGCTTATAATTAAACATCTTTTTATTTTAGATTCTTACTATTAGTTTCTTAGTTTTTGCTAAAAAAAAAACTTAAAGGTGACATAAACTTGAGGTGATACACTAATTAAAATTAAGTTTAATTACTCATTTAATTTCTATAATTTCGTCATTTATATCTTAGTTTTATAATTTTAAAGTAATTTTTTAGTCTTGTTTACATTTTAATTCTTTTTTAGTTCTTATAATTTAAAAATTGTTTTCTTTTTACTTTTTATCATTTGTATTTTAATTTTTTTTAGTCTTTATAATTTAAAATTGATCTTTTCATATATTTTGTATTTTAATTATTTTTTAGTTTATATCATAAAAAAAGTAATTAAAATATAAATTAAAATATTACTTTTAAACCATAACAACTAAAAAAAATTAAAATATAAATTATAAAAATTAAAAAAATCACTTTAAAAAATGATAAGATACGAATGATTAATTTAACCTTAAAATGATAATAATATCAGTCAACTTAACCACATCCATATAATACAGAATTATAAAATTTAAAAGAGGGGATTTTAAATAGAAGGCAGAAGGGAATGGGTGAGTTCGTAAGGGTTTGGGGGAGAATCGTGCTATTCTAATCACTCTTAAGGCTTGCGACAACGAATGGTGTGGGAAGGTTCCTTTTTTGCAACGTGTGAACTGGGTCTCTGGTGTAGAGCGTGGCCTCTCAAGGTAGCAGACGCGAGTAAAGGTAAGAGACTCTTTTTTGTTATTGGTGTGGACGTATTGTGTTTCTAATAGTTTTGTGAACCAATTGGGCACAAAGGCTAATATTTTTGTTGGTTTTTTTTTTTCTATTTAGGGTTTTGTGTGGGGACCATTTGCATATTCTGCTGTGGTGTGTGTTTCTTGCTTGTGGGGAATGATTCGGTGTGTTGAAGGTCGATGATACATGTGTGTTGACTTTCGTAGACCTTTTTTTGTGTTTTGGGTTTTTATCGTACGTTGTATTTTTTCGTCATTTTTCACCGTGGAGGTGTTTTCCGGAAGGAAGGTGAGAGTGTGGTGTATGTCAATGGAATCAAACACACTCACAAAGTTACTGATTTTGACAAGTGGTGTTTCTTTGAAGCTGTTGGAGTTGTGAAGGGGAACTTACGTACCTATGGTGAAGAAAGTCCGAACTCTATTGGTGAATACAAAGCCTTAAAGTGAGATACTGATGCGGTTGAGCTTGGGGAGTATGTTATTAATCACCAATGTGTTGCTGAGATATTTGTGGAACATGAAGGTGAAGTTAACTTGTTTGAAAACAAGCTTCCTTGCACTGTTGAGGGTGCAATTGGTGCTGAAAATAACCAAAGTAGGGGGATTGATTCTAGTTATGTTGATATCATGCATGCAGGGTCAATGAAGACCAGGAACCAATTAGAAATGGTGATGGGAGTGAGGAGGATCATGATAGTGATGAAGCAAGTGATGTATACTTTGGAGGCAGTGAGGAGGAGAGGGCTTTGGGTTTGGATGATGATTTTGGTGATGTAGTTCATCCTGTGTATATTGTTATGGTCAGGGAAAGAAAGTTATTGTGAAGCTAACAACTGTTAACTTTAGTGCAGTAGGATTAATTGAGAAGTTGAATGATGATTTGCATCAGGATGAAGAACATGATCCTACTTTCGCTGTAGAGATGGAACAAGATTACGAAAGTGAAGAATTAGACAGTTTTGATGGTTCGGACATTGAAGAGGAAAGAGGCAATATGAGTTTTCAAGACTGATAAGTTTGTTTGCTATTTCTTTTGAATATATGTAAAAGTAGTAGCATTTTGTAAGGGGTGGTTTATTCTAGTTTATATACCAGCCGTATATCACTGCTATGGCATTTAGCTTTGCTGGGGATTTTTTAGCTAAAGGTTACTATTAGATACTTTCATATGATAGGTGTAATAAAACATTGTGTTTACTAAATAATTAAACAAAAGTGCAAATTAAATAACTAGAATGAAACAACATAAGAGAGTTGGAAACAAGACATTCTCGTTTACCAATATTAACTAACATCACCAAATGTTTTATTACATCAATGATATATTAAAATCAATTCCCATATTTTTAGAAAAAAATAAATTACATTAACGAGATTTTCTGAATCACATACACCATCCCTCATTGTTTAATGTTATCAATCTTCTTTGTAGGGTGTGTACGTTAGTGTAAAATATAAATAAATACTGTAATGTTTTCAAACTTAAGGATGTTAGTATATAATATATAAGGAAGTGTCAATGTAATGTAATGCTTTCAAACTAGGGTTAGTGTAAATTATCCTTTTTATTAAAACTTTAATGATATGTTATTTCATTGTTGATTGCGCACAATAATAATGTATTGAATCCTAACATTTTTAGTTCTATACATAAGGATAAAAAATGTTATATGAAAGTAGATTAAAAAAATGATTTAAACCAACTTGAAATTATGATATTTAGAAGAAAACTAATAATTACAAAACTTAATATAAAATGCATTAAGTTAAAATATGTTTTTTTCCTTGTAAATATAAAAATATTTAGAATTCGTTCTTATAAAATTGTATGTTTTTCATCATTGTAAAATTTAAATATGTTACTTTTTGGTCCAATGATAGGTTGAGATAACATTCGAACCTACATGTATGTTGATGAAAAAAGTTAGTTTTTCTTTTCAACTTTTTTACATCGGTTATATTTATAATCTAAAAATTCCCCATTCTAGAACGCACACACCTTCTATCACCAACCACCCTATGTGATGACTCTGACGATGATACCTTCACCATGGCAACCAACCACACATACCCATTCACCCAAAACCCTATCAAACCATTGAACTTTAACAGATTCAAGCCAAATGTGATTCGGTCATCGATTAAAGAAAATAAGAAAATAATCATGGCTACCAACAGCGACTACCAATCCCTAGACCCCAAAATGCATGCCAATTCTGAGATGGTCCCCTCTTCCATGGGGTGAATGGTCATCGCTGCCACTAACCATGACTACCACACCTACAACAACAACCCTTTTCCCCAACAAGTGGCATATTTGCAATCACATATATATCTTCTTCAGATTCAATAGTAAATAAAATTTTCACTAATATATAAATAACATCCATTAAATATCTATTGCAAAATTTGAAAGAATCATTTGCATATAATTTTCCAATGAAAAATTGATCTAGATTTTTGAATTAATTATATTTTTAATTCTCACAAAATAAGAAAATGGTTGCTTTCAATTCTGAAAAGGAAATCCTTTTGATTTCCCCCTTATGAAAATTGCCAACTTATATTGTTTTACTATTCTTAATGATCTTTTTATCGGTAAATATTATTTGTTAGTTTGTTGGTTTTTATTAGTGAGTGATTCTAATCGAGGAGCTCTCTTTTCCCTTCTCCCTTCAACCACTCTTGATAGTATTAGTATTAGGAAAGATGGATATTCCCCTATTTGTTGTGATTAAAAATTGCTTCAATCAAACTTCTCATTCATACAAAGTTTCGTGCATAATACTGTATTTTTATAAACAGGAGGGGCAAAGCTCCAACTACACTAGAGGAACCAATCTAGTGTAGATGGCCCTGCAATCAAATCCTTTAGCAATAAAAGAGATGCCTCAACTGGAGGTTGATCTAAAAAGGTAATCCCTATGGGTTGGGAGTGCACGAGCGCAACAAGGCAATCAACCAGTGAATTCCCTTCTCTAAATACATGCTTTATAAAGACTATCCATTAACGATGAAGGTAATTCTGAATCAGATGAATCATGCTCTGAATGTTGTAATTTTAATATTTATTTTAAAATAATTTTCTTAAAAAAATATTTAATTAAATGGACAAGGAAAGTTATGACATTTAAATTCAAAATTTGAAATTCAAATTTGCTATTAATGCCAATAAAAGTGAGAATCAAGAGGGGGACAATGACAATTATAGGCTCATAATTGGTGATAAAAAAACGTTGGCTGAATTTTGAACGTGATTCTAAAAGAACATGGGGCCAACTGCTTCTTTTTGCTTCTCTTTCCTTCTATTAAGCTTTCTCCTTCTTTACTTCCGGGTCAATTATTTTTTCTTTGTGAGTTCTGTAACCTTAGCTCTGCTAAGAAGTTCTTGTTATATCCTGGGAGGCTTGCGTGGAACACCGCAGATAAACCTTTTAGGTCAGTGATTGCCACGCCTCAGGAAGTTCAACCGTGCTCATGATTTTCGACTTCAACAACAACAATCTAAAATGTTTATTTCATGGCTAAAGCCACAAAACCTGTCAACAATGCCAACCCTTCCAACCCCACGCCACCGACGACAATTTTTGCTAAGCCATTGCCTAATGTCTCAAAAATTGAGGTCTTCACTGACCAAAATTTTTGTCATTGGCAAGAACACGTTCATACCTTGTTGGATGTGCATGTATTTGTCTTCACTCTTTCCACTCCCAAACTTGATGTCGTTGTTGATGCTAGTCAACTTCAATAATGGGTTCAAGCCAATAAGGTATGTCGTCACACTTTGTTAAGTGCCTTGTCTAATGATATAGGACTCTCTCATACTCAAATACACTATCGAGGACGTGGTCAGGCAGAGATTCATCATTGCCAACTACTAAGGTTGGACCATGAACGAAGAAAAATACATCAAGGTACAAATCAACGAATACCACAAGCTGCTAGAAGACCTGAAGACTGAAAACATCTCTCTGCCTAATGAGTTCATTTCTGAACTCCTGATTGAGAAGTTGTCGTACTCCTGGACAGACTATAAACAACAGTTAAAGCATATGCACAAACAAATTTCATTGCCAGACCTTATCACCCACATTATCATTGAAAATACAAATAGGAAGGAAAGTGTTGCAACAAGGACCAAAACAATGTCTACCAAGGCAAACACGGTACAAGACAAATCATTTCATAAGAGGTATGCCAACAAAATTAATCACAATAACAAGAGTAAGTACAAATATAATAACCCACGTGTTGCTCCTTCTAATCTCATCCCATGTGCTCCTGCTTCTAATCCTTCTTTTAAGAAAAAAAGGAGCTTGTTTTATTTGTGGGAAGCCAGGACATTTTGCTCCTTAGTGTAGGTACAGAGTTGTGAGAAATGATGATCCTCCTAAGCCTAGGGCTAATCTGGTTGAAGGAGATGACTTTATCGCTGTGGTCATTTCTCAAGTGAATGTTGTCACCAATATGAACGAATGAGTGGTAGACTCTGGGGCTACCAGGCACATCTGTGCTAATAAAAGTATGTTTACCTTTTACATTGTTGTGGGGGATGGAGAAGAACAAGTTTATCTTGGTGATTCGAGAACTACTCCGATTCAAGGAAAGGGGAAGGTTCTTCTCAAGCTCACATCTAGGAAAATACTGGCTTTGAATGATGTGCTACATGTTCCCTCTATCAGAGTTAACCTTGTTTCTGTAGCATTGTTGGGAAAGGTTGGGGCAAAGATATTCTTCGAGTCTGATAAGATAGTTATGAATAAGAATAATGTATTTATGGGGAAGGGTTATTGTGATTAGGGTCTCTTTGTACTCAATGTTTCTGAAGTGATTAATGAAAATGCATCTTCTTCTGTTTACTTGATTGATTCTTATGTATATCGAATGCTAGATTAGGACATGTTAATCCAATGTATGTTATGAAATTGCAACGACTAGGTTTAATTACTATGCATGATAAAAAAAAGTAAGAAATGTGAAATATGTGTTGAATCAAAATTAACAAAGAAATCATGTCCTTCTGTACAATGTGAAACTGAACTGCTAGGCTTTGTTCATTTTGATCTTGCTGATTTAAAACAAACTATAACAAGAGGAGGTAAAAGTTACTTTTTAATCTTTATAGATGATTACTCTATATATACTAAAGTTTATCTAATTAGACACAAAGATGAAGCGTTTGATATGTTCTTATCTTATAAAGCCAAAGTTGAAAATCAATTGAATAGAAAAATCAAGAGGCGAAGATCTGATAGGGGTGGTGAGTACATTTTTTTGAATGACTTTTGTGAAAAGGAAGGTATAATTCATGAAGTAACCCCACCATATTTACCCGAGTCAAATGGAGTAGCTGAAAGGAAAAATATAACCTTTAAGGAAATGATGAATGCTTTACTTGTTAGTTCTTTTGCTCCTAACAACCTTTGGGGTGAAGCCCTCTTGACTGCTTGTTTTTTACAAAAATAGAATTCCACATAAGAAAACAGGTTTAAGCCCTTATGAGTTATGGAAAGGATATAAACCAAACCTCAAATATCTGAGAGTTTGGGGATGCCTAGCCAAAGTGATGTTACTCGATCCAAAGAAAAGGAAAATATGATCTAAGACTTCTGATTGCCTGTTTATTGGTTATGCTGAACATAGTGATGCTTATAAATTTCTAGTTCTTAAGATTGATATGATTGAGTGCGACACCATCGTGGAGACTATGAATGCCAAATTCTTTGAGGATGTTTTCCCTTTAAGGTCTAGGGCTAGTTCCAGTATCGTTTGTAGTCTTGAATAACTAGTTGGAACCTATAGTGAACTTATAAGCGATGATTTGAGGAGAAGTAAAAGACATAGGGCAGAAAAATCTTTTGGAGATGACTTTTATACATATGTTATTAAGGATGATCCCTTAAGTTTTTCAGAAGCTATTAGTTCTTCAGATGCAAACCTTTAAGAGTAAGCCATTAGGACTGAAATTGACTTTATTAAAAAGAATAATACATGGACTTTAGTAGATCTACTTGAGGGTGCAAATCCTATTGGATGTAAATGGATCTTTAAGAGGAAGTATAACTCCGATGGATCTATAGACAAGTACAAGGCAAGGTTGGTTGCTAAAGGGTTTACTCAGAAATCTAACATAGATTTTTTTATAGCTTTGCACCTGTTACAAGGATTTCCTCCATTAGGATTTTGATAGCCTTATTTGCAATCCATAAGTTAGTGATTCATTAGATGGATGTTAAGACAACTTTCTTGAATGGTGATTTACTGGAAGAGATATATATGACTCAACCTGAGGGGTATGTGGTGGATGGTCAAGAGAACAAAGTGTGAAAACTTTTGAAATCTCTATATGGTTTAAAACAAGCGCCTAAACAATGCAATGAAAAATTTAATGAGACTTTACTTGTTGATGGTTTTTCTAGTAATGATGTTGATAGATGCATGTATACAAAGTCTGTGAATGATGATCATGTTATTATATGTAGACATGGCAAGAAAACCCGTACCCGTGGATACCCGCTCGAATCCGGCCCGACTTTGACGGGTAATACCCGAGTTGACCGGGTATGGGTTCGGATTCGGGTTTTTCCCGATGTCCAAGGGTCGGGTACAGGTACGGGTATGAGATTACTGTATCCGCCCCGCCACTATAACATAAATAAAAATTTGCACCTAGGAACAAGTTTGTTTGGTTGGCAGACCATTATACCAGCAAAAAAAAGCACGACCCAAGGTCCACTGAAAAGACACTCCGTTGGGCCAAAAAGCGAACCCGATGAAGAAGGCATGACTATGTATGTTATGCAAAACCCTAAACACACTAAGGTTTGGCTGTAACCCAGAGGTGACCGTTTCTCTCATCGATAATTTCAAGTCTCGGTAAGATCCGCTCTCCTTCTTCGTTTAGATTATCATTATACTTCTTTAATGCAATTTTATTCTTGCTTTATGTTGTATCATGGAAAATGGTTTTAAGTAGCCACTGAATATGGAAATTGTTCCTTATAATTCATATATGCATTTTTATGTAACATCAGACTCTGACAATCACAAAGAAGATAGATAGAAAAGAAAATCTTGAGAAGCTGTGCCATCTCTCCAAAGGTACCAGCTACCTCGAATTGACCCCATCTGTTTTTGCTTGAGGGTCCTTTGCCATTGAAATATCTCCAAAACCTTGGCTTAATTGCTTTCAATTTTGTGAGCTCTGTTTCAAGTTGGAAGAAGAAAACGAGTCCGGCTGCAGCGTCGGAGTCAGAGGCAGAGGCAGAGGCGTTTGCGTCGGCTCTGGCGAGCAAGAAGGATGCGACTTTGTTGGAGTTCACTCCCCCAAGTGCAGGCTCTGCAATTCCTTGCTCAAATTTGTCTTCAAAGTCGAAACCAGAAACTCTAATTGGCTCAACATTGTTATGGCTGATGCTGAGAACCCCAATTGGCTACCCGAGGTATCTTCTTTTTCACTTATTTGACCTAAATGATAGGAATTGAGATTACTCTTGGATTAATTCATGTCGGACTGAACTTTGGGAGAAAATCCTGTGGACATTTTGTATACAAGAGTACATGATGTTGAGACTGAGCCTGAATTGTTGTAGGATAATGGCCATTTAGCAACACAGAAGAAATATAGACAGAAAAAAGATGGACAAAAAGCAACTAGGAAAAAAAAACATAACCTAATGAAGTTTGGGAAAAAGCCAACTCTTCCCGATTACACCAATTAAACCTGTTAATGAGAACAAATTCTATCTATTGGAATAAATAAATTCTAACTATATAAATTAATTTGCATAAATTGGCATGGACAAAATCAAGTCGTTTCCCCTTTTATGTCAATTACACACATTTTTCATTCAGAGATGAAACCAAACTTGCTAAATACCTATGCAGCCACGCTACATAAGCATGAACAGTTTGTTGGAAATCCTACGTCAACTGTAGTTTATAGTTAAGGACCTATTTGAATAAGTTTTTCTAGAAACACTTAAGAGAAGAAAAAAAAGAAGGAAAAATTATATAAGGTTCCCCGTAAGCTAAAATTAGCTCATGTGTAAGTTAAAAATAAGCTTTTAAAGCTAATATGAAAGAAATTCTACAGATTAGCTTATGCATAAGCTAATTTTAGCTTATAGAGAAGCTTATTTCAATTTTTCTTCTCTTGTATTTGCTTATGGAGAAGTTTATTCAAACAAACCCTAATTCACATTTCTCTTGCATTATCATAGTAGGTGATATTTTATCTCAATGTCAGTGACACACTAGGTTTTCCACCACATGCCTAAATCAAGGAAGAGCTTTTGAAACAAACTTGTGCATGCTTGTCATCATTCTGTAAAACAATCTGGATTTGAATCATGTGACTAGCATACAACTCAATTGATTCTCTAGCACTGGTCTTCGGTCTTCCCAGTTTTGGCCAGGCTGGGAAAATGATCAAACAATAATAAAAATGGATAACTCTTCATATAAGTTGCCTTTCTGTTTAATTTTCCTTTTTTTGTTATATTTTTTATTCTGTTAGTTCAGGGTTTGACTTGATTTACAGTGTTTAACATATTTGATTATTACTATTGTCATTTGTTTGTGCTATGGAAATTGGGTATACTTGTCATTGGTTTAAGATGGATTTTGGCTGAGTATCATACCTTATTAACATTTACTTTGTTGCTTTGTGAAAGTTTTTTTTTATATTGTTTTGTTTTTTTAACTCAAAAGTACGAGTAAATATCAAAGTTGGTCATTAGAAAGAATTAAATGTGACAAGGGAGCTTATCAAAGCTTAATATAATAATTATTCATGTTATCTCCTAGAGTAAGTATGCTGAACTACATTTGGGCAAACCTGACCTCGCACTGTCAGTCTCATGCTCCAAGCCTTCTTTTCTCCTCCTCTTTTAGATGCAGACCTGTTTCTCTATTTTCCCCCCCAAATGTAATGATTCTTAGTATATCCCTCTCGAGAAGTATTGCATTCTTGCCTCTTCTTGAAAATACTTTTTGGCTTTTTTATTTTTTGTTCATTCTTTCAGAATTACCTTTGCATGCAAACCATTCTAATTTTCTTTACACTCCAGTTGCTGCTTAAATGAGCTTAACCTGTTATCTTGCCTTGGATTATGTACAACATTGTTGATTGAGAGATTTGAGGCCCTTATCCTTTACTTGATGGAAACAGTGGAGGTCCAAATTTAGGATGGACTTACAAGTTTTCTTTGAATACTTTTATTTCTCGAAATTATGTGGAACTTGAAATTGGTTTTCCTTTGGAAATAATTAAATCTATTACTTCTCGATATTCTTGCATGACCTTCATTGAAATTGGTTTTGCTATCTTTTATACCTTGAGGATAATGTTGTATACAAATAACTCAATATTTTATTTGTTTAATCTCAGGAGAATACATTTTGTTCATAATGACTTCTTGCTGACTTATTGTTAAACCTTTTGAAATTAAAATGAAAACCAAGCTAGCTCATTGAATTGCTCTCGTTATTTATACGAACTGCCCCCTGTTCAAACTACATTTGATTTAATGTTAAAATCCTAAAGCTACTCGTGAATAAACTAGTGTGTTTAGTTGTACTGAAAACTAGCTACATTTGTATATCCTGTATTTATATATTCTATCAAAAATGAAACTTTTTGCATATGTGTGTCAATCATTAAGCAACATTGTGTTCTTTTGTAGTTGGTATTATTCAAGGAGTTTGCTTTTGGGTTGCATCATTATGGTTTCTTTTTTAGATATTGATCGACTAATTGGTGGATAAAATATAATTTTAAAAGTTGCATTGAACATGTTGCATATTATTGTCTGTCTATATTTATAGTCAATAATATGAAAGAACATTAATTTCCTGTATAATGCAAACCAGACAACAATTCTCACAACAATTATGTTGTCAAACTAGTATGCATTCTCCTGAAAAAAATAATACTTCTCCAGCTATGTTGTCCAACTGATTTTTATTTAAATATTTTTTATTCTCTGCACTAGTTGAAGTCCATGGCAGAAAATATGCAAAATTAGGAACCTAGTTCACACCAACTAACTCCACAGTTTCAGACCATCATATTCCGTTGTCTTCACACCAACCAACTCCAGTAGAAAGTTCTACCGGTACAGCTAAAGATCCTAATAATGAACATATGCAACAACCACCTAGCATGGAGGTGGATGACCATGGTGTATCATCAACAAAAACTGGAGGAGGAAGGCTCAAAAGTATTGTGCGGAAGCTTTTTGATAAGATTAAAACTGTTGATGGGCAAGACAAGGCCCAATGTAAATACTGCAAAAAGTTTCTCGGGGGAGCATCAAGGAATGGAACAAACCATTTGCATGACCATATGGAGAAATGCATTCAGAAAAGGTTACATGACAAAGGGAAGGTACAAACATTTCTTATTCCTAAGGTTACACAAGGTAGACAAGAATTGACTACTGGAGGTTATAATGAAGAAAATGCAAGAATGAGCTTGCATGTGCTATTATCATGCATGAATATCCACTTTCAATAGTGAATCATATTGGGTTTATAAGATTTTTAGCTACACTCCAACCACAATTTCAATGTCCTTCACGAAACACTATAAAGAAAGAGATATTTAATGTTTATGACTTTGAAAAATCAATTGTTGTGAAGCTGTTGGATACAAATGAAGGAAGGGTGGCAATTACATTGGATATGTGGACTGCAAGCAACCAAAAGAAAAGGTATATGGCTGTCACAGCTCATTACATTGATAGCTCATGGACTTTGCAAAGTCGCATTTTGAGGTACTAGCAACATCCTTAATTTTATAGCTTCCCAATATATTGTGTTGGATATTTTTTAGATATTTTTTTTATGTTGATATATTGTGTTAGATCTTTTTCTGTGATAGTGTGATTAAGTTATTTATTGTTATATTATATGCTAGGTTCATTTATGTTCTTTCACCTCACACAAGTGAAAAACTTTGCAATGCACTAGTTGAGTGTTTGCTGGATTGGAACATTGTTACAAAATTGTCCACTATCACTTTGGATAATTGTAGTACAAATGATTGCATGATTAAAAAAAATTAAGGATAAGTTGCAATTAGGCACTTTAATTAAGGAAGGAGTGTGTCTTCACATGCGTTGTTGTGCACATATCTTAAATTTGATAGTAAAAGATGGTTTAGGAGTTGTGAAGGATGGAGTGGAAAAAATTCGAGATAGTGTAGCATATTGGATTGCAATACCTAAAAGGCTGGAAAAATTTCAAGAAACTGCTAAACAATTGCGAATCCCTTGCACCAAAAAGTTGAGTTTAGATTGTCCAACTAGATGGAATTCAACTTACAAGATGCTTGATGTTGCAATATCATATAAGGACGTGTTTTCCCGATTAAAGCAGCGTGAAACTCAATACTCTTGTTTTCCAAGTGATTCCTAATGGGAATTTGCAAAGGAAGTGTGTAAGAGGTTGGTCATATTTAATGATATTATAGAAATGATTTCTGGTACAAAATATCCAACTGTCAACATTTATTTTTCTCAAATTTGTGAGATCAAGATGACTTTATTTGAATGGGTCTATTCCCCTAATGAAGTGATTAAAAAAATGGCAGAAAAGATGTTACAAAAATTTGATTCTTATTGGAGTGTTATTCATGTGATCATGGGAGTTGCTATTGTTTTAGATCCAAGATACAAAATGGAGTTGCTTGAGTTTTACTTTGAATCAATTTACCCCATGGATTATTTTTTACAAGTTAATAGGATCCGAAACTTGTGTTATGATTTGGTTTCGGAATATCAAGCCAAAAAGCATCAAGATTCTACTAGTTCTTTTGAATCACCAGATGTGGTTAGTGATGGAAAGAGTAAATTGTGTGATTATGATAGATACATTGAAAGAAAGAAAAGGGAAAGAACCTCAACTATGAAAATGGAGTTAGATCATTACTTAGAGGAGGAAATTTTACCAAGAAGTTCAGATTTTGATATCTTAATGTGGTGGAAATTGAATGAGCTAAAGTATCCAACACTACAAGCAATTGCAAGGGATGTGTTAGCTATTCCGATCTCCACTGTAGCTTCTGAAATGACATTTAGTATTGGAGGTCAGATATTAACTCCTCATCGTAGCCGACTTCATTATACTACTTTAGAAGCTTTGATGTGTTCTAAAAGTTGGTTATGGAATTCAGAGAATGCTGGTAAAATTTTGAATGCTTATGTGATACTTTATGAATTGTTTATATTTTTAAAACTTATAACTTGTTATTTATTATTTTATAATTATTATTTATAGGCTCTAGATTAATTGAAGAATCAACTTTTACTGATGAGATTGAATCCGATGATGAAGGTATATTCACTTTTAGTTGTTCTAAATTTTTTTTGATATCATTATACATATCTAAATTTTCAAATTTTTTAAAATATAGATGGATCTTTGGTCAGTAGCATCACTCAATGCTTGCAAGATTAGTAGACACTATTGTTGATCGGTAAAGTAATAACTATACTTATTTACTAATGCGATGTATGATTTTAAGATTTGAAACATCTAAAATATGATGTTTGATTTTATAAATACCAGGTTAAGCGTTGAAGAAGAAATGTCGATGACATATTTGGTGAAGTTAGTGGTTATTTTGATGATGGACATTGTTTTCATTTTCTAGTTATTTCTAATTTGGTGTAATTTGAACTAATGAGCATTTGAATTATGTTGTTTCATATTTGACGTATTTTATTTACCTTAAAGAATTATAAAATCACGCTAGACAAATGTGTTAGCCTTAATTTTATTTATTACTAATTAATTTTATTTTAGAATTTTTTCATAATTTAATATTCATTTCTTAACGAATTTTGTAGACACATACGCTATAATAAATTTAATGATATATAAGTATTTGAAAATAAATATTTAACAATTAATTTTTTTTCTAAAATCAAATTTTTAATATTTTTTTAAAAAATATTTTTTTAATTTGAATCGGGTACGGGTCGGGGTCGGGGTCGGGGATATCCGATACTCGACCGGTATGGGAATGAGATAATAATTTTAAACTCGTCGGATATCGGGTACGGATATGGGGACATGTTTAAAAGTCGGGGTCGGGGACTGAGGAGACAATACCCGTCCCTGCCCGCCCCATTGCCATGTCTAATTATATGCTTGTATGTGGATAACATGCTTATTTTCGATACATGCAATGATATAGTTTTTAAAACTAAATCTTTCTTAGCATCTAAATTTGATATGAAAGACATGGGTGAAGCAAGTATTATTTTGGAAGTTAAATATATAAGGAAGGCATATAGTATATTACTATCCTAATAGCATTATGTTGAGAAACTTCTTAGGAAGTATAATATTATGACTTTAAGTCAGTGAGTACCCCTTATGATGCTAACTCTCAATTAAAGAAAAATAGAGAAGAACCAATTCCTCAAACTCAATATGCCTAAATCATTGGGAGCTTACTGCATTTGATGAACTTTTCTAGACCTGATATTGCATATGCAGTAGGCAGATTGTGTAGATATACCCATAGTCCTAATCAGGACCATTGGGATGCACTTGTTAGACTCATTAGATATCTGAGAGGTACCATGGATTATGTTATTTAATATAGGGGATTTTCCACCGTACTTGAAGGGTATAACGATGCTAACTGGATCTCTGATTCAGATGAGACAAAATTCACTAGTGGTTATGTGTTTACTCTTGGTGGTGGTGCGGTAGCTTGAAGATCACCTAGACAAACTATTATTGCTAGATCAATAATGGAGTCAAAGTTTGTTGCTTTAGAAATGGCTGGTAGTGAGCCTGAGTGGTTGAAAAACTTCTTAATTAACATTCCTTTGGGAATGAAACCGACCCCATCAATATCTATGCATTGTGATTCCCAGTCAGCGATAACTGTGACTAAGATTAAAACATTCAATAGGAAAAATAGACATATACAACTGAGACATAATGTGGTTAAACAGCTGCTAAAAGAGGGAATAATGTGCATAGATTATGTGATGTCAGAAGGAAACTTAGCAGATCCTTTGACAAAACCCTTAGGGAGGAATATGATATTAGAAACATTGAGGGAATGAGATTTAAGCTACTTGAAAACAAATAAGTGATGGTAACCCAACTTTTGTGATTGGAGATCCCATGAAGAAGGTTCATATGGATAAAAACAAGTCACTTGCCAGTTCTGATAACACTCAAATTGATTTTTATCAATTTTCTTTTAGTCCCTTCCTATGGTGTGAGAAAGTGTTAGAGCTGCATTAATGAGAGGATAAACTTTCACATGTTTGAGAAAACTTTACATTTTATAAAGTTTTTAATGATTTTCATATCCCTTATGGGTGGTGTATGATTTGCAACATGCACTTGATGAAATCACCTATATGAGTGTCAAGTTGGGTCGCATGCGTGAGATCTTGACGAGACCTCTAGAGCACTCATGAATACCAAGTACGTGCATGACCTAGTAGCACAACACAATAATGATAACAAAGACTGTGGGAGTGTCTTGTGATTGGTAGACCAGTATCACACACCAAGTGTTTTTGGTTCATATAACTTGTTACACCAACTACACTGTGTGTTAAGTCCTATCAGTCTAGGTTTGGTTCATATAGCTTGCTATAGTAGGTCCGATGCATTACACCTCATGTTGACCCAGGAATTTTCTTTAATTTATTAAATGTAATTTATTCTTTTGAAATATGTGGGGGATTGTTGTGATTTTAATATTTATTTCAAAAGAATTTTCTTAAAAAAATATTTAATTAACTGGACAAGGAAAGTTATGACATTTAAATTTGAAATTTAAAATTTAAATTTCCTATTTATGTCAATGAAAGTGGGAATCGAGAGGGAGACAATGACAATTATAGGCTCATAATTGGTGATAAAAAAAAGTTTGTTGAATTTTGAAACATGATTTTAAAAGGACATGGGGTCAATTGATTCCTTTTGCTTCTATTAAGCTTTCTTCCTCTTTACTCTTGGGTCAATTATTTTTTCTTTATGAGTTCTGTAACCTTAGCTCTGTGTTTCTGTTGTATCTTGAGAGTTTTGTGTGGGACACCGTGGATAAACCTTTTAGGTCGGTGACTACCACGCCTCCAAAAATTCAATTGTGTTCTTGATTTTTGACTTCAGCAACAACTTTGTAAAGGTGGATACTTGAACAGGGCTTGGAAATCAAATCCACCACAAGCTTGGAATCACATTCAACAATAACTCTAGTATATCTCTTCTCCCAAAGAGATAACTAAGGTCGATAGAACTCCCCATAATTCAACAGCTGGTACATCGGTTGATCCAATATTACGCATGCATGAAGCAAGAAACCCAGCCACCTATCCCGTTTCTCAATACACCTGCACAAGATGCACTACTACCATTGAGAAGAACTGATCCATCAACATTCCATTTTAGCCAAGGAGACAATGGGGGTTGTCATTGAATAACAATTAGCCGCGATCCTAAAACAAGAGTTTATTAGCCTTAAAAGAGATAACAATCTCTCTAATGGCTAACTGCTTAACATCAAAGAAACTATCAGGCCGAAAAAACACATCATTCCTTTGTATCCAAATGCGATATATACATTCAGCAAAGACTTTCAGCCATGGAGCATCATATATATGAAAATCATCCACTGAAATATTGGCTTCAATCTATAGTGAAAAAGTTTGGGATAACTGATGGATACCATAACTCCTCCAGAGCTGCTGGACTTGAGAGTAGTCCCTCAGAATATGAAGTTCAGATTCTGAATGATGAGCACACAAGGGATAGATAGGAGAATGCACCATGTTTCTCTCCCATCTATAAAGATTAGTAACCAAACCTTCCCGAAGAACCTTCCATAACCATGTTTCATCTTCCAATTTCCACTGTTATCAACCATTATATTCGCTGTAAAGTTCAACATACTCAAAGGTGGGGGAGAAGGACAGGTTAATAGGAGGACCATACCAGATTTCAACCAGTGGTGCTTCCAAAACAAGATAGTTCTACCATTTCGAAGAATCCACCAGCCACCCTTTAGAACATTATTCCAAACACCTTGAATGCCTTTCCAAACATCATAGCAGTTGGAGGTCTTTTTAACATCAAGAATAAATCCCTGGTTGCGACCATAATTGTCCCGGAAAACTTTAACCCCAAGCGAGTTAGGGCTGGAGATGAGACCCCAACCTAGTTTCATTATTAGGGATTTGTTGAACAAACGAAGGTACCTAAACCCCATACCACCTCTAAGCTTGGGTTTACAGAATTTACTCCAAGCCACAGAGTGCATCTTCCTTTGGCCATCAGAGGATCCTCAAATAAAATCCCTGTTCATACGATCCAGCTTATCACAAACATACACCGGAAGCAGGGTTGTTTGCATAGTGTAAGTAGGTAACACAACAATCACAAACTTTCCTAACGTAACTCTACCCAAATCAACCCTCTAAACACTTACTCTTTTGTTGAGTCTTATCCAACAGGTACTTATAATGACTAATTTTCTTCCTGCCATGCAGTAAAGGTACCCCTAAATACTTCCCTAGATCAGAAGTGAGCACAAAACCTGATAAATGACTAAGATGTCTTGCTACATGATGGCTCACGTTATGCATAGTATCTTCTTGAGCCAAAACAATGTTGTGAGTGCATGATTTGTCTCCCAGTGACAAAACTACACTTGCAGGGATCAACCAAGCTCATGAGCATTTCTTTTTTATCTATTCCAATATTGCACCAGCAAATTAAAGAGGCTATGTGGATTGGTTGGCTGATTAATTATAAGCAACGACTTGTATTCTGAACTTAATTATATATATGTTTTGGTAACGTACTGTCTTGTTTCATACTAGTAAGTTTTTTATCTTAATTTGTCGCGTTTAAAACATCAATACTTTGATGATAAGAGAACAAAAGTCCACTGCTTAATTGACCTCATGTAAAGTTGATTTAACAAATCCATATGATCAGTCCCTCCAACTCTTTACAACCATTATTCACTTTAATCAAAAAGCAAATTAAACAACTAAGAAAAACAATTAAATAATATTATTTCTCCCAAACCTATCTCCACTTAATTATGAAGTAGTGGAAATGGTTTTCATAACGACTCCCCTACCTAGCCTTCACTTGTATGGCTATGTCCAAACGTTAAGCATTCTCTCTCTATATATAAGCCACTACCATCAAGCCATTTGCATCACCGAGTCTTACAATTCCAATTTCAGTCACAAACAAGTATACAATTCTAGAACACAAGCTTCTCTCAAATTTCAAAGCCAAAAAATGTCAACCACCATTGATGTCCCAGAATCAAGCAATGTTGCTAAAGAAAAAGTAGTTTTAGCTGCACCCTCAAGGTCTGGAGGGTGGAAGAAAGGGGTAGCAATAATGGACTTTATTCTAAGGTTAGGTGCCATAGCAGCTGCTCTTGGTGCTGCTGCCACAATGGGAACCAGTGATCAAACACTCCCTTTCTTTACTCAGTTCTTTCAGTTTGAAGCAAGTTATGATAGCTTCACTACTTTTCAGTATGCGACTTAAAAAACTTTATTTTCTACATATATATGCCTTTTCATATAGTATACATTTTTGTATTTATATTCACAAGAAATGCAATTAATGCTTACCATAATGCAGGTTTTTTGTTATTACAATGGCACTTGTGGCTGGCTATCTTGTGCTGTCACTACCTTTCTCTATAGTAGCCATCATACGCCCCCATGCAGTTGGACCAAGGCTTTTCCTCATCATCTTAGACACAGTAATTTTGATCCATCCCTAAACCTTATCATTTGTAACTATTTATGATTTTGAGAACCATAAAGGAAATTTTACTACTTATAGTAATCAATTCTTGTGTATTACAGTATTTATGGATACAATTAATCATAATCTCAAAATAATATTAAAACAACTTTGTTAATATTTTAAGAGTTTTTGTTTTAGATAAGCCACTCAACGTATATGTACATACCCTCATCCAATCACAAAATGTCTAATTAATTTTTATAATAATTATCATAGAAATTAATTTTAATTTTTGATTAGTTGATAAGTATTTTTTTATATGCACTAACAATGTATAAAAGTTAAGCTTTATGGAAGTTGATTTGATGATTGAAGGGAAAGATCATGAATTTAAATCCTTTCCCTAATAAAAGTTAACAAACTAACAATTAATATTTACGATAAAAGTTATACTCTCATTTTAATTCACGTTAAACTTTTTTATTATCAAACCAGTAAATATTATGTTTATACAAAAACTGAATTTAATTTATCTAAAGTGAAAGAGGGTGCCTTAAAGGAGATAAAGTATAATTATTATCCAGCACAATCCTTTTAGCTAGTGTATGTTTAAACATTCTCATACAATTAATTAGAATCAAAATTTGATTGATTTGTTTGCTTATGAATTGCAGGTGTTTCTGACTTTGGCCACTGCTAGTGGTGCTTCAGCTGCTGCCATCGTTTACTTGGCACACAACGGGAACCAAGACTCGAACTGGCTTGCCATATGCAACCAATTTGGAGATTTTTGCGCGCAAACCAGTGGAGCAGTGGTGTCATCGTTCGTTTCCGTGGTTATCTTTGTGTTGCTGATTGTTATGTCTGCTTTGGCCCTTAGAAGACATTAAAATATTAAGATGAAATCAGGGACTAAGTTAATTATATTACCTGCATTGTTATATGTTATGTTTGGTTTATGAAGTACTGATGTGTCAAATTGATTATTTGCAATGATTTGGACAAATGTTTTGGATGGAATTATATTACTTATTATGACGTTTCTAATGGCAGAAGTTTGAGCCTACATGTTCAATTTTTCTGTGCCTCTTCTCTACCTTGTAACAAAACAAAGTTACGAAGAAAAAATGGGAACGTATGAAAATAATAATCACGCTGTAAATAACAAAAATAATTAAGTAAAATATATGAGAAATTAGTAGTAGAAAATGAAACACTTCTATCTCATTTTGTTGTTAACAATGTTGCCTCTCTAATTAAAAATTAACAATAAACGAAAATTGAAAGTATTGTTGTTGTGACCCTGCACTTAGCCTAGAATTCGAGGTTTTAGGGACCTCCAGAAGAGTAAGGAAAAGGAAGGGAAAATTGCTTGTATTATTCACTATCCATCAGAATTACATAATCCTCTATTTGTAAGCTTTTTCATATAAATTCTAGAATGAAATAGAAGACACAATTCTAACGGTTTTTGGCTTTTATGCCTTGAAGGAAAGCAGGAAAAATGCTGAGAATCCTTTCTAACGGTCCAGGGTCTTTGGAGAAATGCTTCTAGATGGTGCTGACCTGGCTCTTGATGCTTACTAGGATTATTTTGCCACATAATCCTCCAAGTATTTTGGTTTAATGCTTCTTCTCTTTCCTTTTGTAATTTCTGCGTTGTGCCCTGTTTCTTTGTTCATATCATCCTTGCAGGCTTCCAAAAAAACCTTGTCCTCAAGGTTGTTGTCTTGTTTAAGTGTACCCCACAGCTCCCACGATGTATCCTTTGGAAATAGTCCTGCCCACTGAACAAGAACCATCAATTGTTTTCCTGAGGCAGTCTCCTCCCATTTTGTGTCTAGAATAGCAAGTGGAGAAACACAGGGTTGATTATCAATAAACTTAGGAGGGAGAAAGAGAGGCACTGAGTCATTCGAAGGAATGTATGGTTTTAAGAGGGAACAATGAAATACTGGGTGGATGCGGGAATCTGGAGGAAGTTGCAATTGATAGGCAACACTACCAATCCTTTTGATGATCTGAAAAGGACCATAGAACCTCTTGGCAAGTTTGGAGTGAGCAGTTCCTGAAGCTGAGGTTTGCCTGTGAGGACGTAGGCGAACCAATACCTGATCTCCCTCTGCATATTGCACTTCCCGGCGCCGGCGGTCTGCAACTTCTTTCATCCTCTGTTGAGCCTTAGTTAATTTCTTTACCAAACTGCCAATCATCCTGTCACGTTGAGTGAACCACTCATCAATTGCCTTAATCTTGGATGTGCCTTCGATGTACTGCGGAAAACAGGGTGGTTTCTTCCCAAATGTAATCTCATAAGGTGACATGCCGGTAGCCGAATGAACTGAAGTATTGTATGACCATTCGGCCCAAGTTAATAAACGTCCCCAAGTGGAAGGTTGGTGGTGTACAAATGCGCGAAGATATTGTTCTACAATTCGATTCATGACCTCAGTTTGCCCATCCGATTGTGGGTGATAGGCAGAGCTCATCCGGAGCTTAGTTCCGCTAAGCTTGAAAAATTCTTGCCAGAAATGGCTGACAAATAACGGGTCCCTGTCAGAAACCAGGCTCTTGGGCATGCCATGAAGCTTGCCAGAGATTTCCATGAATAACTGAGCTACACCGGCGGCGGTGTGGTGCTGTGGAAGTGATCCCAGATGAAGACCTTTCGAAAGCGGTCAACAACCACCAAGATAACTGAGTGACCGTGATAGGAAGGAAGACCAACAATAAAGTCAAGAGAGAGATCCTCCCAAGGTTACGCCGAAATCGGAAGGGGAGACAGGAGGCCTGGGGCACGACGGTGATCTGTCTTAATTTGCTGACAAGTGGCACAGCTCGTGACGAATTGATGGATGCCTCGTTTCATAGAGGGCCAGACAAAATTCTCTCGAATACGGGCTAACGTCTTCATTACTCCCATATGTCCGCCGGTAGGGGTTGAATGAAACTCGGCAATGATGGTGGGAATTAGTTTAAGTCGTGGTGGGAGCCAACTGCGTCCCCGGTGAAGGAGCCATGTGTCTCGAACAACCCATTCTTGGAATTGATTGGGTTCGTCGAGGATTTGTTGCCGGCGATCAATGAATTCCTGATTAGATGTGAGCTCAGCATTTAATTCCTGCAAAAATAAGCAATTGGGTATCGTTAGCACATAAAGCTGACCCGATGGTGGTTCCGGTAGTCGCGAGAGGGCATCAGCCGCCCCATTAGCCTTGCCGGCTCGATACTGAATGGTGTAATCAAACCCCATTAAGCGAGCGAGGTAAACTTGCTGCTCTGGGGTTTGCACCGCTTGTGCCATGAGCTCCTTCAAGCTCCTATGGTCTGTGAGAATCACGAACCGGTGGCCCAATAAATATTGCCGCCATTTTTTCACGGCCGTCGTGATGGCGGCAAGCTCCCTGACATATGTTGAAGCTCGAAGTAGCTTAGAGCAAAATGGCTTACTAAAGAAGGCGAGAGGATGATGATGCTAGGATAAGAGACCCCCATACCAATTCCCGAGGCATCAGTCTCAATTACAAACTCATAATTAAAGTCAGGTAATCGCAGAACAGGAGCTTGACACAGAGCATCTTTGAGGAGATGGAATGCACGATCAGCATCAGGATTCCAATTGAATTTATCTTTAGCCAAAAGAGCCGTGAGGGGAGCTGCAAGGGTGGCGTAGCCCTTGATGAAACGCCGGTAGAAGCCTGATAAGCCTAACAATCCCCTCATGGTACGAGTGGAATTAAGAGTCGGCCATTGTTGCACAGCTATGACCTTCTTCGGTACCGGCTCAACTCCCTTCGCAGAAACCAAATGGCCCAAGTACTCCACCTGCTGGGTCGCGAATGAGCATTTGGAAAGTTTTAGAACAAAACTGTTGTCGGCAAGAGTTTGTAATGCTATTCGGAGGTGATCCAGGTGATCGGAAAAGCTTTTACTGTAAATTAGAATATCGTCAAAGAAGACGATAACGAATTTTCTGAGATAGGGGCCAAAGGTACTGTTCATGGTGGCCTAAAACGATGACGAGGCATTACACAGTCCAAATGGCATGACCACGAACTCATAGTGGCCGTGATGAGTTCGGAATGCGGTCTTGCTAATGTCCTCTGGTGCCATTAATATCTGGTGATAGCCTTGAAGGGGGTCCAACTTCGAGAACCAACATGCACCCCCCAATTTGTCAAGCAGCTCGTCTATGGTGGGAATGGGGAATCGATCTTTGATAGTAAGGGCATTGAGGGCACGGTAGTCCACGCAAAAGCGCCAGGAACTGCATCACTCTTCTTCACCAAGAGCACAGGTGAGGAGAAGGGACTGGTGCTCGGATGTATGATCCCCTGTCGGAGCATGGTGGTCATCTGAGTCTCGATTTCTTGTTTTTGAAAATGGGGGTACTTGTAGGGGTGGATATTGACCGGAGAAGTGTTTGGTAGTAGGTGAATTGAATGGTTTGTGGTACGGGAAGGGGAAAGGGTAGTGGGTGGTTGGAATAGAGCTTGAAATTGGTCAATAATGGAGATGATGGCCGAGTGATGTGTAGGTGATGACTGTTGGGAGGATGAAATGCGGATGTGGAAGAGCTCACTCGCACTCTGGGTTTGAAGTAAACTTCGTAATTGGGGAGGGCTTACAGCCAATGAGTGTATGTCAGAATCGCCCCTGAGTTCAACCAATTGGCCTTCGTGAATGAACTTCATTGTTAGATGATTATAATCAGTGAGCACTGGGCCCAGAGATCGTAACCATTGGACCCCTAAAACGATGTCAGCTCCTGATAATGGCAAGACGTGCAGGTCAACCGTGAAGGTACGATCCTGAGTAATGACTGGGACGACCATGCAAATCTGAGAGCACTCCACTTCACTTCCATTGCTGACGAGGACCCGCAATGTGGGTGTGGGTTGTGAAATAAGGCCAAGGGACTTAACAAGGCGGCTCTGCACAAAATTATGTGTGTTGCCGCCATCAAATAGGATAACCATTGTGTGATGAGCAATCCGGCCAGCCAAACGGAGTGTCTCCGGCACGGTCTGGCCCGCTAACGCATGGAGGCTAATATGGGCTTGGGGAGGAGGTTCGGGTTGGAGTTAGGTTATGGGGGAATTAAAATTGATATCGGGTTGGGTAATATCAGTTTGGGCCGGGGCTGGGTCAATAGGCGGGTCAGGGGAATGGGGCAGACTCTCTATATTAGGGTTCGAGAGAACGTCTCCTGGGTCATCATCTGC